>NC_052106.1:4466938-4489190 GCF_012273895.1 Zerene cesonia | reverse complement strand
CAAATCTACATTCGCTGTCTACTGTGACCCCCAAATCTTTCACACATTTCAACTCATTGATAAGTACATTATTAATTTGATAACTAATTTTGAATCTAACATGTTTCCTAGAAAGTTTTATAAAATTACATTTGCTTCCATTTAGTTGCATTAAATTAGTCTTACACCAAAGTGATACTCTATTTATATCATCCTGCAGTTTCTTTTGGTCATCAGAGCAATTTACAGATTTGAAAAGTTTTAGGTCATCAGCATAAACTTCATATTTAGAATCTAATATAACATCCGTAATATCGTTTATAAATAAAAACGGCCCCAAGTGGGAGCCTTGGGGAACTAAGTTGTCCAGATATCTACGTACCAAATTTCACTGTAATCGGTTCAGTAGTTTTTGCGTAAAAGAGTAACAAACATACACACATCCTCACAAACTTTCGCATTTATAATATTATAACAGGATAAGTAGGATAGGATAAGCTTAATGATATAAAACTATACTAGTAGTCAAGTTCAATCTTACACGTGTGTCGAAATCGCTCGGCGCACTATAATGCAGCATATTTACTCAACAAACAATTTTGGCATAAAAGGTTGTAGAGAATATCAATATACAAACATTTTCTTTCAACGGATAATGAATCGCATTGTTCAATTAATTTGTTATTAAATATTTTAACAGACAACATATTAATTAAATCCGATACGAAACAACGGTTTTTTTATTCGCTACAAATAATTAAACTATAACCTCGATAGTTTGGGATATTTTCCTTTAGCCAATGGACTTGGGAAATATTAGAAACGGCCTTGAACTATTTTTACGTATGATCTTTTTTTTTTGTTCGCCTGATGGTAAACGATCACCACTGCCCATGAACATTCGCAGAGTCTCAGACCTCTGAGAATGCGCTGCCCGCTTTTAAGGAATAAAGGATAAGGAAAGGATTGATGACTGGAAAGAAGGAATGGACTGGGAAGGTAGGAAAAGGAAATAGAAAATATGATCTATTAAGTATCAAGTACTTCATACCTTTTTATGTATACAATTACTTAATAAGAAAAATAAAACACCGAACAAGCATTAAATACCGATTTTAATCAGATAATTCAATATAATAAACAATACAATAACTACACCAGCTGGTAATATCTTCAAATATTTGTAAGGTTATTAAATTATTACAAATAAACGTACACACCAACAAGTTACGATTCGAATAAATAAGAGATAAGACATACGTTGGCACTGTTAAAATGATACAAAACAACACATGAGGTGGATAATGAAAAATGCATGACATGTGACTAGTGAATAAGTACAGAATATAACCACAGTATAAGGAGAAAGCATACAGTAGAACAACACCTCTGATCTCATAGTATAAGCCCAATGGGGATGTCACAATGCAATAATAGTAAATAATATTATAGTAATAATGAAACCGAGTATATAGTGTATAATGATTTTGTTATTTTTCATAATTTCATTTACCTAGTTTTGTACAATTGGCCTCATCAATTATGAAAGTACATTTGTAAAAGAACAGATTTTAGTACAGTCGATTTCCAGATGTGGTAAGCGAATTTTTGGAAATCGTTGCAGTTTTGTTTATTTAAAAAAATAATGGAATGTTACAGTGTATAGTTAAATACAGTACTAAAAGTACTTCCGCTTAAGGCATTACAAAATTCCACCCTGTATATCTTGGGCTTGTTACCTCCCGCATGGTTGACCTGTCTAAACGTCTTCGTTGAACGACTGTATGGCTTATTAAACTGTGACATAACTGACAAATAGACCTAGAAGCCCAAATAGCATATCATAGCAAATTATCTAACCATGATCAAACTTTTTGCGGTTTTCGCGCCAACTAACCGCGCGTAATCCAACAAGTCTTCCGTATCGTCTCCCTTCTTGCCGGTTCTCCGTTTATACATTTTGTATATCAACACTTGCCCTTTGAATAATATTGGAATATAATTAATGTCGGAATCGTTGGGATAATTATCATCCACACTGTCTATGTCAGGGTCCAGTCTTGAATATGGTGTTATCTCCAATTTTGGTATGCAGTCCTTTAAAGGGAACCATTTATAGGTCTCTGGGCAGAGTAAATCGGATGGGAAGTAGTTGCCCTTGTAACGCATTTTCCGACACGAATGTATGTAAAAGCCCATATAGTAATATTTAAGCTCTGGGCACAATGAATGCAAGTGTCTTGTGAATTCAATCTCCCTGAAAAGAGAAATAAAATTTTCACAGGTTAAGCAATTGTACTTATAATATATAGCTGAAGAGTATTTCTATTTGTTTTTTCTATTTATTCTATGTGTTTGAATGCACTAATCTCAGAAATTACTGGACCAATATCAAAATTTTGAAGTGATACTTCTTTAGAATCGTTGTGATTTCAAACATGATGCAACGGAAAAAACGACAGGTAAGAGACACGAATACAAAAATGTGTAGAATGAAGCCGGCAAAGAATGAGACAGAAATATACAAAAGAATGAGACAGAAATATACAGACTATTTTATTCATTCTTTTGTCGATTTACTGAAGTTTCACTTCTATCGTGTGTGAATCAAACATCATCTTTTTTTTAAATTAAAACTCACTCATAAAATAAGTGATATGCTATATATTTTTTGACCAATGGATATGTATGTAATTGCTGAGTGCGATGAATATATTTACAACTGTTAAAGACTGACCACTATTATAAAAACTAAAACATTTATGGAAAAATAGTTAAAACTATATCTTTTTGTAACTTTATTTAAATGTACCATTATTTATATTGTATTATGTTTATTACGAGATCTACATACCATCAAATTATTATTCGAACTCATAAAACTACACTTATCAAATATTATCGAAATATGATCTTAACAATTTCCTCATTTGTATTTATCCTCGAAAACAAATTGCACAAGAGAATTGTAAAAACAGTTACCTCAAAGCACCATATGTTCCTAAAGTGAGGTTCATATATTGTGGATCATAGAAGAAGTACACTGATGAGACGCATTTGGGCAATATATCAACAACGCCCACAGCAATAATCTTCCCATCTAGCCAGTATTGTTGGTGGAAGGAACCATAACCACATGGTGGGCCTACTTCTGAATACTCCTCCTGTTAAAAATTTGTTTTAAATGAAATTAATCTTATACAAGAATTATACAAAAAAGTAGTATCTATATCCTAAATTTAATGCGGGACACAGGGACAGTTTTTAGGAAAAACATGATTGTACAATATTTAAATACAAAAAATTGTTTATCTCATACTACTAAAAATGCACTATTTTGTTTAATACAATGCTCATTTTGTTTATCTATATTTATTTAGGAGCGAACACAGAGTTATCCACAATTTGTACAACAAAATATACCTATATTTTATTGTGTATGGAGTTTTAAAAGCATTTACCATTAATGGACTTTGCACTAAGAAATCACTGAATTTTGGTTCAGTGCATTTCTCAGGTTGATCTCCGTGCACTGTCATTTGATATTTCACATAAACCTCATGAGTTTCTTTGGCTGAAGCCAACCATTCAGCACTAGGTGGATTGGTCCTCACTAATTTAACCTGTAATAAAAATTTTATATGAAATATGTCATAGCCAGTTTAGATGAAATAAGAAAAAAGTTATACATATTTTTTATTGCATCTTTTTAATTCTTATTTTTTTTAACTTAAAAAAGCTACTGCTAAACACTAATTATTAATAGAGTGTGCAAAAAATAATTGGTTACACAATAAATTAATATGATTCAACAGTCTATTTTTTATTTAATGCTTTTATGTGATAGTTGATTGTACACATTTAAAAATAAGTTTAATTCTGATATAATAATTCTTTACCTCTAATTTATGCTTAACATCCTCTGGTAAATCTTTTATAAAATCTTCTATTTGTTTTTCTTTACTCTTGTTAGTATCTAAGCTACTTATGTCTATACCCTGTGCTTTTAATTTCTCTAGTTTTCTCTCTTTCCGCATTTGTTTCGCCTTCTTGCATGGTGGCTTTGTGGGGTCAGGTCCTGAATCTTCAAAACATTTCTTTTTATTAAAAAGTACATAATAACATGTACAACATTGCAAGTATTTTATTATTATTATTGCTTATGTCAAAAAGAACAATAATTTCCTTTAACTTTACCTTTTTTTATATTTTCTTTCACCAGTGCTGGAATGGATTCATTTTGGGATGAATTGCTTTGATTAGCCGAAGCTTCTGCAATGCAAAACATCCTTGTAAATATAACTTCTACAATGCATAAATTTAATGACCAAATCATATAAGTTTTAAGTTTCTCTAAGCTCAAAAATAATAATTAAATTTTTAATGTTATAATCAACTGTCTCCTTTGCAAAGTTGTTAATGCTTATGCTTGCGTAACATAGAACTGAGAGGTTTTTTTTTATAATTTCATCACATATAGTTAAGTACATTTTTACTTTCAATAATATAATTGCTATAAATGAAAATGCATATACCTTTACATATTCCCTCCTGATCCTCATCAAACTTGATATCCTTCTCAGTCATACTAAGCATTTGTGGTTTTTGCTTGCTTTCAACAAATTGTTCTACCCCCTCTGTTTCACCCTCATCAAATTTCATATCATCACTTGAACTAGAAATTTTCCTATTACTACATTCAGGTTCAATCTCACCCACTAAGTATTTATTAAACCTCTTTAAAACCTTTTTTTGTGACTTTGATGGTCGAAATTCAAGTGCTCTGCATCTGGAAAATAATTTAAATTAGTGTTTTAAAATAAATAATTTAAATTAGTGTTTTAAACAACCACCTGTTGTCTTAAATAGTAATTGGTTCTCATTACATGATTTTATTTTGATCATATATACAGTTTAAATGTATAGATATAATATGCATAATGTACGTACCGAATGGTGTACATTGGACAGCAAATTATACTTAAAGTTGGTTTGTAACAATATTTTCCTGATCGCCTCCATCCTCTATCTATTAAATTCTGATAGTCCGCAACAGACATTGTATGAGCCCATAATCCTAAAACAATAATAGTATATGATAAAAGTGGAGGAAGAATGATCTGGTTATTAAATTAGAAAAAGACATTCTTACCATGACCATAATTTGTATCTGGTTTCTTACAATATCCACATTTATACCGCTCATGCTCAGCATAATACTCGATAATACTACGAGGCATTGTGGTAACTATTTAATTTATTATAACTTAAATGTTTATTTTACTGGACGCTTTATTGCACAATTATTGAAGAATGTTTCTAATAAAAATAGAATCACATTCTTCATTTCAAAATTTATGACATTGACAGATAACAGTTGACAATCAAATGACTTGTTATTTTATTGTGATTTGTGACGAAGTCGTTTAGAAACAGATTACGTACTAGCTCAGTTTAGAAATAATGCATTTAAAAGATGGCAACTTATCACAGGATGAAAAATGCGTAAAATATAGAAAAGTATATTAAATATGTCATTGCATATTTAGAGTGATAGTTACGTGGTTAAACGTAGCCTACGACTTTTATCTATAAGACGGGAATTCGATACTAAACGAGCGAGCTGAAACTCGCTAGGTCCCTGCAGAAAAAACAGATAAAGGTTGATTTTAATGGAAAATCTTCGATCATTAATAGTTTGAACAGTGAACTCGCGTTGCCCCAAATGGGGTAAGGAGCAGATAATACACATATGTTTCACTGAACGATTTTCTTTATGGAAGTCGGTGATCAGCCTTGTGTGTTCTGCAAGACCGAGACATTTGTGAATCCCCTACGAGAATTGAACCCGGAATCCCTCGATTCTACGCTTACGTATTAACCACGCGCAGTGCAAAGTATTATTAAATTTATTTCAAAAAATTGGTATTGGCACTTCAGCATAATATTTAATGGCACTGTAATTGGGTTACAATCATGGACAGTCTTATACATTATACGAGAGACTGGCAATCATAACTTACCTAATCATTGGTGCCAAAAAACATGTTCATACACCTATATTTCTCACAACATATAAATACTTTAAATTGTTATCTGATACAAAATACTGGGGAATTATATCCATAGCTTACAATTTTTACCAAACTAATTATTGTCCAAATGCCTTTTTGAAATGGCCACCAAAGAAAGACGATTGAGCTGTTTTACACATTTAAATAAATTTTGCCCATGCGGGAAATTGTATATTCCACCAAGTTATTCCATCATTACTATGACAAAAATAAGAACTGCAGCATAAATAATCTTCGAATTAAGAAAGGTAATGATTTAGGATTCACAATCACATTCACATTATTATTTACTGTCTACCTAAATGTTCAAAGTGGTAATGTAATTAAACTATCATATGTTCATAATTGCACATTCTTTATTTTTCAGGAGCTGATAATACAAAAAACTTATTAATTATTTAGTTTAGAAGAAATTCAATTTAGGATAATATTATGTATTGATGTATAAATATATGTATTGCTCACAATTTTTGGATTTGATCTATATATTGGCTATTTTTTTTTACTTCCATACTTGATGCTTCATCTTAGAGACATTTGCAATTTAGGCCGCTTCTGTGTAAATGACGTTCTAATCCTAAACAAAAATTAAATATTTTATTTTAATTAAAGTATGATATTCACCGAAAAACAATGACAATGACAAAAGCAAAATAATAGAATAATTTTATTGATACTCGTAATTTTTCTTTATTTTTTGTTTTTGGACTATGTCAAGAACTGAACTTACGAACTGATATCTTCATCCACTTCTACAATGTTTGACATCCGGGAAGGAGTGACAAAGCGTCTTTTTCGATTTGGTCTAAAAGTTAAGCATAGGCTAGAAATATCATACTAATTATTGTAGTGAGGATTATGTCTTCATAAAACAATATCTGTAGTTATATATGGGTTAATTTTATTGATTATATTTTAACTCATTTTTGAATAGGTAGTTAATAAAATAATTATGTAGTATGCAAATGTACTTCTGAAAGCATGTATAATTAATATAATAAATTATGCTTTTTACATACGTAGCCACCTAAATTACATAAAGATCGCGTCTTGAGGAATGATTTATATTTCGTTCTATAGGTAGATAGCTATATGAGCAGCTAGTTTTTTTCTGTCGTAGGTATCTGCCGCCTTTTTGTTTTGTAGGCTTGTGCAGGTTACCGTGAGGTTTAAAAACAGTATCTACTAATTACAATGTGAGAAAGTGATAGCGCTAGACGACGTATGTAGTTCTGTCTTTTTCCCACACTGGAATTAGTACTATCACAGTAAGGGTTACCCAGGACACTGATAATATAATACTTTACTAGTTATACAACTTGAACGATCTTAAGAAACCTGCGCTTTATGCTATTCCAAGGCTGTACATGCGTATCACCCCATATCAAAAAGACTAGACCACACATCAGTAGAACTGTACCGTGGAAAGACCACACATATCTCCAAATATGCATCGTATTCTGAAATTTATTAAGTCATTGGTGATAATTATTTAAAAACATGAATACTAGCAAATAAAAGATCACGTTAATGCAATATAGAATGAATGATTTCCTTTTCGAGGCATATATACCTATTAATCAAAATCAAATGTATACTAACCATGACAACATTATAATTTTTAAAATTACTAATAACGTCTTTATCTATTTATAGAAAACTAGTTTGATGTAATATGATTACGCTCCTTTACATGCTCATAGAAATAAACATAACTAATATGAGTTATAAAATCAAACATCAAAATGGAAGCAGTACTAAAAGCAGTTACTTCTGTTGTTGTTGTTAATTCATTAAATTTAAAATTGGAATTACTTGCAGCTTATGAGTTACTTCCCCAACACAAAAAGGAACAAAGATTCCTGGTAAGTTTCCTATGATTTTAATTACAGTATTAATTGAATTTACGTAAGCGGGCGACAGTTTCTGTAAAAGATAGAAAAATAAAATGCTTATTCAATATCTAATTTAATTTTCATAATTTTGAAATTGACTGTAAATAACTTAAGCTTACGTAACATATATCAAATATAAGATCCATGCCAGCTGCTGTTAGAGTTACAGCAATCGTCAAAATTGTGGGCCCAGGAGCAAAAGGTACAAACCACGCCATAGAAACTATTAGACCCGGGATCACATGCGCTGTGGAAAACAACTACTTAACTAGACACTATAAATTAGAATGCGCCCAAAAGATTATTTGAAACTTATATAACGTACAAACAATGATAAAATATTTCCTTGCATTCTTGATTACTCTGAACTTCGTATTATGTTTATACCAAAAGTAAGTTTGAATGATTATTGTACCCAAAATTAGTCTCAGCAGAAATGGTAGAGCCGTTAACGTAGAGGCCTGAAATTTAGACATATACAGAACCATTCTTAGTTTACAAATAAATTTTAAAGATAAAGGCATACTTCATAAATGCTATATCTTAAAATTATGGTGTAATACAACGGTCCATGAAGACATAGTGATATAATCATCCACGCATAACCAAAATTTAATATACAAACTGCCCAAAAGGATACAGACTTCAATATTAATTTCCAGGGGGCTTGAGAATTCATTAACTAAAAAAAAAGACAAAAGGTAAAAAATGGTTAATTTAAGATAGGAATAAATACAACCTAACCACCACGAAATATTTTCATACGTACTTGTATCGTAAACACTGAACCGATAGTATTTTTCAGATATGTCAATTCGTCCTTTGAAATGAATGAGTGTTTATCTGGTGAGTCGTTAACCACTAATAGCCAAATTGTAGCCCATAGAATTTGAACTGCCCCGCATACATAAAAACCAACCGACCATTTAGAATAAAATTGTACAGCCGCACAAATAAGAAATGTCGAGCAAGTTCCTGTTGTTATCCCTGTTCAGCGAAAATTTAAGTAATCAATTAAATTAAACCAGTTACCGACAAAGTAAATTACAGAACCACAACAAAACTTACCACAGTAAGCCCACATAAAATAATGCCGCTCTATTGGGGGGACCCAATGCCTCAATACCTGGATCATACTTGGTAACATAGCACCCTTAAAATTATTATTTACATTTGAGAAAATGTGACCAATTTTTATTTAAAACAAAATAATTAGGTACTTATAACACACAAGTACTAAGAACATCGAAACATTGGATCGTAAGTATAATAAAATTGATCCTAAGCTAGTTTAATATTTTTTAATAAAATAACATACCGCGCAGAATCCGTTCAAAATTCGAACAATAAAAAATAACCAGAAACTAAACCATGATGCAGATGGTACAAGACAGTTTAGTGCACCTGAAATTATTCCAGCCACTCCAACAACCCATGTTGGTCCAAATCTTAAACAGTTAGATATTACATTAAGAACTTATTTATTTGATTACCGTATTGAACTTGTAATTAACGATGTGTTTTTTTACCGATCACCCAGGTTGTGAAATATTGGAAAACAAATACAATATCCAATATGATAGGCAGCTAGTAAAAGAGCTATCTTATTTTCATTCCAATGTAGCAAGTCCATGCCATACTATAAAATACATGGACTTTTAAATACCAAGTCTATATTTCTGTAAAGTTACACGATAAATAGAACATTCAATAAATTTACGTCTAACCTGTGTCCTGAACGCTTTTGGTCTTGTTCGTAATATTTCTGTTTCATTATAATACGAAAACAAAATTCTTTTGGAAATTTCCACCATATCAACAATATGTACACTCAGATTATATCGCACGATATAAATAAGAAAATATCCAAAAAATATCATTATGCCCACCTTAAAAAAATAGATCTAGATTAACTCGCAGAAGGATGATAAGTATAATGTATTTTTAAAGGATGCTTACAATTGCGCGCACATAAATAACCATGTTATAAAATTATTGTCAAAATCATGACCATCTCAAATCTAAATAATATATTTATAGCTAGTGCCAATAAAAGCAGAGAGCATAACAAATTAGCCCATTAACAGTCAAGATTCGCATGCTTATTTTATGTAGGTACCTTTATCATATCTTTATACAATACTTATTTTCAAAAGGTCTCAAGCGAACTCTGTAACATTATGACTTAATTATTATACAATAGTAAATAAAATAAAAGTAAAATGTTTCGTATTTATAAGATCGGGCAAGAACACTCTCCGGGGAACCATAAATGTTATCGAGTTATGGATGGAAATTGTAAAAACAAAATTATTTGATATCCTAATTAGGTATTATAGTTCGCAAAATAAGTAAAATCAAACTTATATTACCTAGTCTTCCAACCAGCAAATAAAATATTATTTGCAAATATCCAACAACTTCCTTATATAATTGTACTAGCTGCGCCCCGCGGTTTCACCCGCGTAAGTCCGTATCCCGTAGGAATATCGGGATAAAAAATAGATGTTGGCCGATTCTCAGACCTACCCAATATGCTTACCAAATTTCAGAGGAATCGGTCAAGCCGTTTCGGAGGAGTATAGAGACTAACATTGTGACACGAGAATTTTTTATATAAGACTAGCTGCACCCGGCAAACGCTGTTCTGCCTTACTCTTATCATTTAGGGATATGAAAAATAGATGTTGGCCGATTCTCATACATACCGGATAAGCACAAAAAATTTCATCAAAATCGCTCAAGCCGTTTCGGAGGAGTATGGCAACGAAAACTGTGACACGAGAATTTTATATATTAGATTTAGAGAATGGGACAAATTAAACGTTTGTTTTAAGTTATAAAGTCACAAATTTATTAATAGTTATGTCACAAACAATAAACATATTATTAATCGAAAAAAACATTTAATAACACTAAAATCTAAAAGTAAATGCGCAAATGAGAACTTACGTAAATAAATAACAATAGTCAGTGAAGATAATAATACTGATCTTAACTACAGACCGCGCCACAAATGAGGAACCATTAAATTTGACTAAAGTTAAATGATTAAATTTGTCAGATCTGTCACATTTGAGAAAAATGTCAGGTTGTAAAGTTGACAGCTGTGACTTATATCCTTTAGAAATGGAGAGGTTCTGATGAAACGAAGTGTTGCATTGAAATATTTAAATAAATGTTTATAGAGATTACACTTCACACACCACCATTACAAAACTGAACTATGAGCGCTAAATTAGGTACCAACTAATAATAATAAATAAGAATCATAGAAATAATATTACCTTTATACATAATAGAGAAAAGCTTTAAATAACTGCTCTCTATAATTTCGAAACTGTTGCATAAAAATTGAACATGCAAGCTCAACATCAATACTGATGCGAAATTCTTTATAACCCTTGCACATCTATTTTCCTAACTCTAGTGGCATTTGAATTAAATGATATAGATAAATTGTTTCAGGCTCTGAGAGCGCTCTTTCATTACACTGATTCCTTTCGTGGTGCGGACGTTATGAAACATTTCAACACTACAACAACATTTTTCAATAGTACATAAGATAATATAGAAAAAACCTCAACTAATAAAATAAGTCTATAATGGCAAGCACTGTATTGAAATTTTTCTACAAAAATGTTTCTGACTATTTTAAACTGACCACAAATTATGTAGAATCAAAGATAAATTACAATCGCTCAAATGTCACATACTCAAATTACATTTATGTGCGAGTAACGTTTAACGATATTTCTTTCGAGTCTTTCAAATTTCCATTTTTTGAATCGTCACCCATATCTTTAAGATCACTAGGTTTTGTTTTGTCATCTTCGGCTTTATCGTCATTAATAAAATTCCAAGGCTGAATATTCCCAGTGCCAAATAATATGAAAAAGATTGCGGATACAATATAAACTGACGCTCCGATGAAAAATACTGGACGCCATTGCTCAAAAGTATTCTGTAAAACGAAATAAGAAAATTTTAATTAAATATATTTCATTCATCAATATATATTAAGAACTTATTGATTATAAAATTTTAAGAGTTAGTGTTAAACATTACCCCGTTCCTCGTGAAATATGCTGTTATCATTGGAGTAAAGAAACCAGCTGTACTCCCAATAGAATTGGCAATTCCATATAGTGTTCCAGCATAATTAGGTGCTAAATCTTGATGATTCTGAAGATTTGTCAAGGTTGCTGCTCCGTTGAAGCCCATTGACATTGTAATTATAGTAACAGACAGAGCCGTCGAGCATCCCGTATACACCATTAATACAAGCAGAATGCCAGGAATTATGTGAGAAAAGAGACAGAAAAACTTTCGTATAGTTGTAGTTGACATCATTTTTCTAGATAATATACAGTCGCCTAATGATCCAAATATGGTTGCCAGTAATAATCTGGCAAGATATGGAAGCGCTGATATTACACCAGCAGCTTGTAATTCAAAATCCAACACGCTTGAAACGAATTTCGGTCCTACTGTCATAATAAAGTATAGCCCCCATAGATTTCCATAGTGTAAAATGACCATGGCTAGAAAAGGAAACGATGTACATATACTCTTGAAAGGAGGTAAACCCTGAAAGCAAAGCATATAATAAGTTTAATTATAACGATTATGTGATAAATATGGTATTACCCAGATAAAAAATGTAGAACAAATATTATATTTAACAATTCTTTTTCAATAAATACAATAAATATCAACCGGTGATGTAGAAAAATATTAAATTCGTCATAATCGCTACTAACGCTGTAAGTGTGCGTTATCGAACAGTATTTACTTACTTTTGATTTCTTAACCTTGTCACCAAGTGCGTCCGTTATGTATTTTTTCTCAGCGGTTGATATTCTTGGGTGTTCGTTGGGTGTGTCTGCGACCAAATACCACCAGAAACCGCACCATATAAATGACAATCCTGCTGGAACGTAAAATGCAGAAGCCCAGCCAAATTTCTCCATTAAAGGCCCAGTGAGCGACCACGTTGCTACAATGCCCAGGGTCCCGCCCATCATGGCACTAACAAATTTTCCTTTCTCAGACGGTGGAGCCCATCGAGCTACTAGCACATGTAAAGCGGGATACGTAAAACCCTAAAAAATAAATCGATAATGAATGAGTTTCCTTTGTTTTCATGAAAACATTAGGCAGTTATTTTATTTGCACGTAGTATGAGATCATTTCAAATTTGTCACCATCTAATAACTTCTTATTCCTTTTTAAACAATATATAATTATGACACAAACATTTATCATTATGAAATATGAGCAAGAAAATATCACAATACAGGCACTCCATCAATCAACAAATAATACCAGATTCACGTGTACACGTTAAAGCAAATAATATCACAAAGTCGTGAATTTAATCTATATAGGTAACGAAAATTAAATACATGACGTTTGTAAGGTTATCCTCAAATGAATGCATTTATTTCATTTTTAAATATAGAGGATAAATTCGAATGTTTACATAAAGATTTCTTAGACGTAAAGTGCAAATAATCCTATTTTTCCTCTGTGATTTTAATTTGTTTTATATCCACATATTCAATTTCAAGGGCATACTTTAATACGGACTAGCATTAGCCTGTCATTATTTCTCATTAATATTGACACGAGTTCTCTAAGATTGAAAACTCATCGTTATTTTATAGAACATATTGTATCTCTTACTTCAAGATCAAAAATTTAAGGACTAAAAATATGTTGCTTCAAAAGTAATATTTCTGTGTAAATATTTAATACTTGTATAATGGGTAGTTCTAACATACTTTTTGAGACTGACTATAAGATTATTATGATTTCTTATTAGAAATTTATTCTTACCCCTGCACATCCGAGAAGAAAGCGCACAACAATTAGTGCAACATAGCCTAATCGAGCAGCGAAGGGACTCAAAGCTGTCAATATCCCACTGATAAGCGTTGTAATCAAAATTACATATCTGGGTCCCCACCGCTCAGATGCCATACCACCTATGAGGGATGTCAAAGGGTAGCACCAGAAATAAGCACCAATTATTGTCCCTTGTTGATCTGCGGTCCAATTAAAATATTCTCCTTGTACCTGGAAATAAAAAAAAAATTAAAACGTACGAAAGAAAACTTACGTGTATTTAGGGCCATAGGACAAGAACGCAGCTCTACGTATATCAACGAGAAAAAGTAGCATGCAATTCTACTGTGTTTCTTTCGGTGAGAGGGGGCAGAATCGTATCCTTTTCCTAAGCCTTCCCATCCCATTCCTTTATTTCTGTTTCCTTATCCTTAACCTCTCAAAACAAAACAGAAAAACAAAATAAAACGATCCATTAACGTGACATATTTTTCGAAACAAGTAATTAGATTAGAACGTGCTTACGTATCGATACGTGCGTAATTAGTATCGCATCACGCAAAAAAGACTTCGTTTGGAAATGCTTTTAAAAGGATGATACTATTTCTAAGTAATGATACTAGTATAAGTAGTATTATGTTATCTGTGGCAATGATATGCAGTTCGTGGATAGTTTAAACTTCACATTTATGTACGAAACTCGAAATCTATACTTAAGCATTACTATTTTTGTGGATTTAAATTGATTGATTTGATTTAAATTACAATTCACAGTGTACGATATTCTCTATGGTCTTAAATAATTCTGAGTAAAATATTTCCTTGAGTAAGTTTTAATAAAGAAAAATTATGCCTGTTGGTTAATGAAACAGTGGAGTAGCTAGCTAGTAATTAAAACATAAGCCTTTTGTTATATGAGAGTAAAGTTAGTTGGTATTCCTGTTCGATGACCTTGAAGATATGCTCACTGAAGTGCATTTTGAAATTTTTCCTCCCCATTTGCTTTAAACTTAGCATAGTATTATCGTTATTCTATAGTACCGATCCTACCACAGGTTATCAGAATATGATATGATACGACCAAATAAATGCTTATTTGCGTTCTCTGTAATACAAATGATATTAATTATTTTATTTTATTTGAATAGGTATTGGCCTAAATGAGTCGATGTTGATCTATTCCACGTCTCACTTTGTATTTATTTTTATGTTTAGGCATTTTTTATACAAATCACGTGTTGAAAAATAAAACTAATTCACAAACTGGTTTTTATATGATATTTGTAACTCAATTCATAATTTATAAAATACTCATACGTAGACAGGCGTGACTATTTACAATTTAGTTTGATTAAATAAAACAAATAGCTGAATTATAAGGGCAGCATACAGCAGTACAACCTTTTTTCTTGTAGTTAAGGGACAAACTTAATAAAAGTCAAAAAATATAGCTATGATGAAAACGACCGTCCCGAGCTGCTAAAAAGATGGTGTATGTAGCTCGGGCTCGTTCCTTCCGCGTTTCGCCCTTTGGTTACAACACTGTTCGCGTTAAAAGTTATTTTACCCCTAAGTTTTACTTCTATATTAATAAAAATTATAAGATATTTTTAAAGCGCTCCTTACAGTGTGATACTTATAAATTACCAACTTCAAAATAGACTGGTCGGATATATATTACCTGTGTCCGTAATTTTGTCACATGATCATAAGCCCCAGTAGTATTGACGTTCATGGTATCATTAAGGACATCGATTTTTGAACCACACTGTGATCGCTTCCTGAAAACCAAAAAAATATATTTTTTTCTTATTCTCAACTCAAACCTGTATATTATACGGAACATGCCATTAACATAATATATTAATTTGTTTGCAAATTTAGTGATATTTAAAAGGCCCGAATCTTTATAAGTGATAAAATAAATTCTTAAAATATTGCATTTATATAAAATTACTAATTCGTCTAGGTATAATAAAAGAAAAGAGACCATGTTATTTTGCCTAAGTTCAACGATTTTACACATTCAAATAAAATATACATAGATAAAGGTCAAAGGCTTATATAAATGAGTGCGACCTTAAATATATCGAATCGTGTATGAAAGAAGTTCTAACACTGACCAGTGAGTCTAGACTCTAGACACACCTTTCCGGTTACAATCTCATTGTGAGTCCTACGAACGCTGGCTCTAACTAAGTGTTATACCAAAAGCAGTGGTTTTTTATGCCTTGACGTATAAAATCTAGCCAATAGTTCTTTAGTTAATGGTTAACTTATGCTGGTAGTAATGTAATATAAAATGGGTACATGAAAACGTCGATACTTCCTGGACATGGCGATATTTGTCTTGGAAATTAAGACAAATTAATAAAGAATACACAGTTGTGTAGTCTATATCTATAGTAATACTAATAAATGATTTATGACATATTTATTAAAAAGATCGCTACTATAATCCATTTTATGATACGATGTCGTTTTAATTTATTAACCTATTGAGCGCTACCAATATCGAATTATATAATAAAGGACATACATCAGAACATATTATTATGTTAACTGACTTCACCTAGCTCAGATTATACATTGAATATACTTAGATCTTTAGCAAGTATAGTCCAAAGTCCTTTTACGCATTATTAACCCTCAGTGGAATGCCTGCTTCTGCAGTCTATTTTTATTAAAACTGGATTCACATGCGTTAATCCGTAAGAAAACAAACAGATAAGCGTACATAATTGCTATGCAGCTATTTTACTAGTTTATTTTGTTCATTATTATATAAGTCTCGGAGCAATTTGATCTGACGCCGTGTGGATACTTAGATACTGAATATATCACCTGCTTATATCAAATCTACACGCTATTATTGTTTTATAACAAGAATTGCATAACATATAACTATAAAATAAGCCTATTAAAATTAAAATATAAAACATTCGATTGCATGGTAATTAATTAGCGCTGTATATATCAGCTACTGAATAATATTATAATTATTTAAATATTACTGTTATTTTTAAGAAAAATATTTTTTTTTTTTTACATTATGTTCATTTCTTCAAATAATATTAATAATAATAAAAATAAAGGTGACAGAATTGTCACTTACGATGAGGCTTTCATAGGTTCCGGCACCATAGCTATTAAATTAAGGCTGATATTAACTCGTAGCATGTAGATCACCCAACAACTCGTGAATAACATAAGCCATAGATTCAGCCTCACTGGGATCACGTCTGGAATAAAAAAAATATTTTAACGTTTTACGTCTTACATCATTCCAAAAATACATAATTCTAGATTCCCAGAAATATATACTTTTCAAAAAAAAAACAGGTTTAAGATTAATTATTATGTCATATTTATTACGAAACGTACCTAAACCCTAAGAATTAATTAATATCTAAAAAGGCTAGTAAAATGTTTAACTTATATATGAGCTTTGTTCACATTTGATTAAGTCTTAATCATAAAGAAAACTTGAGTAGTAGTAGAGACAATAAGTATTAAAGTACTGATTTTTTACTATTGGACCGTGAAATATAATTCCATAAAACGTATTATATACATTTCTTTTCAAGCCAAATCTAAAACATCATAATAATTATCATCTTAAAGATCCAACCGCAAAAAATCGTAACCATCATGAATAAACACAACCCGGAAATATATATATATTTTTTATATCGATAGAAGCGTGACTATTTGTTTTTTTAAATATAATTTCGAACTTAGGCAGGCAAATCATTTACGATACCGTTTTGTTGGATGTATTCTATAAAAACATTAAAGAGGGACAGATTAATATGAGACGTACGAAGTTTTGGCAACGTGTTTGTCATCTATTTACATAAATCCTAAAAAACACTGCCTTAAATATGTGCAAATATTGACATTCTCGTGTTTTATTTCTCGCTTATACTGTTATATTCAATAGAAATTTGTTTGTGGTAGACATAGTTGAAGACCATCAAATCAAATTTATTACGTACAAATATCATATTAATACCAAATATTATTTCGGTTGATTATCGCCTACCAACAACTGTTTATTTCCAAATTCAATAAGTTAGGTATGTAATATGTACCATACCTTGCCATTTATGGCTGCTATTTAATATTAAAAAAAATCCACCTACTTGGTTTAACTTATGTAATGTATACTTATATGTAAGCACGCGTAAGTATATGGTATAGACTATAGATGACATTCTAAGATACCATCGAGATATAAAGGTTTTATCCATTAAATTAACTACTACAATATACTATATGTGTGTCCTTTTATGATAAAACGTAAATTTTATTCAATTCTTATGGAATTGCAAAGGAGCTGGTGGATCAATTGTTAAACGCTCCCATCATTTTAAAGGCCTTAGGCCAATTGTAGAGGCCTTACGCCTCTGCAAACGGATTGCAGGTTTTTAAATGATGGAAAACGGAAAAGACGAGGGGAATAAAGGATGGGACTTGGGAGGATAAGGAAAACGATAGGGGAATCCATCTCCCCCGCTGACCGTACGAAACTCGATTGCTACGATTTCACGCCGATTTTTTGTGGAGGTACTTGTACTTATTATTCTGTGGTGTGGTACCTTCTCCGGTGCGAACAGGCTAATTCGTACCAAAACGTGCTCGACTCCCACGATAAAAATTCACAATTAAATAAAATAAAAAACGTATATAATAATAATAGCCGGATATGACGGAAATCTCGGCTTGTCTCGGCTTGCTTATATTTTTGCCAAACAGGCCCATTTAAATCAACTCATCGTTTTTAATATAACTCATAAAATATGTTAATCTGATATCTATGTAAAACATAGCTCATTTGCGACAAATTTCAAATAATTATTTCTACAAACCGACACCCATGGTTAGTGAAATACCCCTAAATCTACTAAAATAGGAGCAAACTGGCAACAATTTTCTATAAAACACAAAAATAATCACGACAATCATTTGAAAACCCACCGAGTTATCGTTTTACAAAACTAAAAAAAATAAATAAATATACAATTGATCTGAGACCCTTTTAGGGGTGACGATCATAAAGAGTCAATAACATCAGCTGTCCTTAATTTTTTCACATTCAGAAGCTAGGAACGAAAATGCATACAAACATGTAAGTTTTACAAAAATTTTACAATGATTTTCCCGTAATGCATATTTTTTAAAGGCCTATAAGCGTCGATGCAAAAAAAATATATATATGACATATTGTATGATGAATCTGATCGAAACGTCGAAAACATTAGAAATTAAACGAGTAAAATATTAGGTAATAACTATGTAGGTATGTACTTTTTGAAGTTTTTATTAATATTTACATATGTATAGATTTTCGTCGAAGGTAAAGCAAAAACACTTCATAATATTATATGAATTAAAATTAGAGTCATGCAATGCGATGTATACCTACAAATGTGAATTTTTTTAGTACGTTTCCTACTAAATGTATACTTGGCTATATTCCATAGCTCATATACCAGTTTATATAGATTATAAACCAGAATAGCACGTTATCTATAGAAATACTAGATTTTGTCCGCGTGTGACACCGCGCGGTACAACTAGTATTCTACATAGGTACTTATATCAGTTCTAACTCGATTTCACTCACAGAATAACTGATAATTAAAACGAGAACAACTTTGTAATGTTTCTATTCTAAAGCAGACATCATATTAAAATGTACTTTTAACACAGAATAAGTTGATATCACTTACAATGTGCATTTAATACAACTGTTTGATTGACTTGTTGATTGTTGTGATTGTTGTATCTAAACACAAGATTTCTTTAAAATAAATTTGAAAAAGATAATAAATCCGAGCATAATTATGCTGTGTATTAAACAAAATAAATGTTTTCAGACAAAATACTTTAATTTAACCACAGTTGCCTTAAATATAAATGAATTGCAATAAGCTGCAATACTAACCAATGATGCGTATACATAGAAGATTTTTATTACCATCTATTCTCATTGTCACTTATTCATAGCCAACAATTTAAAGAGAATAATATAATATAAAAAACAATTATCTTATTTATATCGAACATAGAACAATGGCATATAAATACAAAATGAAAAAAGTCGTGACATTAAGTGTATGTCATATAAAACAGCCAAATAGAATTATATTAAATAATACAGATACTTTTTACATAATAGATATGTGTCTGTTTATCTGACTTCTCCCTATATTTATGTAGCTATATAATAGTCTTATATAATTAATAATTAAGACAACTAAGAAAAAAACATTCATGGCTTCTAAGATTGAAAATGGAAATTGTTTCGACAATTAAATATATATGTGATATAGCTTAGCCATATAAGTAAACACTAAGTACACAAGCCATGAAATAGTATCTAAGTATCTACGGACAAAGAGGGTAAATAAATTTTTAGTTCGATAAAATAGCGTTAATTAAATTTTACATATAATTAATTTTGGTAAGATCAGTGATACTGTGAACCAACAAATCAAACGATAAGATTTTCGCTCTGATAGCTACAATCATTATATTCGCCGAATACTTAAAAGTTGAGTCAACTTCAAATAGCAAATGAAGAGAAGCAACACAACGTAGCCACGTACAAATATATTTTAATAAACTTTAACTATAATGACAAATACCTGCGATACTTTAAATGGTCATATTAGCAGATCAATAACAGGATCAAATACGGAACATTCGATATTTTGTAAGCATTAAGCATGCAATACTAATCAGGTATCTAAGCATATTTATTTTCCCTTATATATTTTATGTTAAAGAATAAGAGAACTACAATAGCAGGCGATATACGTGAATAGGGTAGGTTTAGAAGCCATGTAATCCTTCTTTTCAAAATGGGATAACCTGGGTACGTATACTAAAGTCATGGGATATGTTCTTAATCAAATTTTAAATTGAATTAACAATAATTTGAATTGACCCATTTTATATTGTGTTCATACAATGTTCATGGAGTAAAAGGTCGTCACATCTTTTATAACGTTAACCTGAAAGTCAATCCAAAATGGGCATTTCTGTATACCTAGGTATTGCATAATCCACAAACGTGTGTTTTTTTTTTATTTTATCTTTAGAAATAAAACTTTTAGTAAATTTATCATAAAGTTTATTCTATTTCTCAACGACATTAAATATAGCATTATAGCGATCGCCCAACCGCACCTAATAGCACATATGATAATAGCAGCATACGTAGATACCTACAATAAAAGCGATTTCGAACAACTAACCAATACCTACTTAATACAATTTTCTACTGGATATTTTCCGTATTTATTATTGTAGTTTACACTAAATAATTGTATGGGATAAAAATTTGCAATTGCGACCGGACCGACCGGTCTTCGTTATTTTCATGTTAGGTATTGCTTTTTCATGTAGATTCCTTCTGTAAAGTATAATTGAATATAGAACATCTACATGCTCCCACGCTACAAGTCCTTTGACATAAAAAAAGTTACAGGAAACAATTTCAGCCGACAACGTAGGCAATATAGGTATTTCAATAAACTACAAACTAAATTCGAATGTCATGGTGTTTTATTGTGTAACGTTTGACGAATGACCTCCACAAAGATCATTCGTGAGTACCAGGAACAACGCTATTTACAAAATAATTATAACCACCACTTTATAGTTAAACGCAGTTTATATTGTCTTTTATATTACTTAGTTATAATTTAGATATCTATTCTTTATACACCAGGTTAAAACGAGGAAACCGATGGATTAAAGACAAAATAACTACAGTTATTCATGTTTACGAATACGGGCTAATACTCCAATTAAGGACATGTTACTATCCAAACATGATCATTTTACTCCTTGGAAAATCTTTAATGATTAACGTCACTTTACCAGTAATTCTCGATTACCTACCTACCTATCTATCTATCTATAAAGTGTATATTTTGCGTAGAAAATAACATTTAACAATTCTCGAACGACACGGTTCGCGAGATAAAAATCCTATAAAATCACGTTTGTAATGTATTCGATTGAAATTCTATTATCGTAAGAACGCAACTTGTAAACTGTAAAACAACGATTCATATTTGATAACAGTCGCTTTAGCAAGTACTGTGGCTGTTGAGTGTTGATGTAACTATGTGTCCACAATTGATTGAATTTCAAAAACATTTTTCTTTCAATGTTTTTAAATGAAGAATACGTGGACAATCACTGGAACAAATCAAACATTCCTTTATGTTTAGAAAATATTACCTAGATACTACTGTCTACCATCTTCTTTAATCTATAGAAACTTGAGTAGAATTAAGTTTAGAATGGCGATGTTTTAGAATATTAAATTACCTGAACATACTTCCTTATTTGTTAGAACTAAAAGGTTTAAATTTATCTGAGTTTATTCTATGTAAGTATTTTAAACAGCTACCTCCTCATTAGCATAATATGTAT
>NC_052106.1:4420927-4465938 GCF_012273895.1 Zerene cesonia | reverse complement strand
TAAAAGGTTTAAATTTATCTGAGTTTATTCTATGTAAGTATTTTAAACAGCTACCTCCTCATTAGCATAATATGTATTAGAAGTAACTTGGTTACCAAAGATATGAATGTTTTGGCTGCCTTGATACCTAATATTTAAAACGAACATAAAAATGTTCTGGGAATTATGATGTAAAAAACTCAATCTCCGAGGCAAGTAAATATTATAACCACAAAAAGTATTCTCTTTAATTAAGCACCAGTAGCTGTTACACATAAAAATATGAAGTAAAATAAACAAAAAATTATACGGACTTCATAGCGGCTAATGGTCATCACAAACCGTATTCATTCATCTATTTGTAGTCGGCAAATCTATCTAGTATAGCAAGACTATCCGCCTCCTGACTCAGTATCAGAGGAAACCAAAAAGAGATTATTGCATTACTATTAAAATTGCAAGTTTGCAAGCATATAAGATTTTAGCTCAATCGAAAACCGGGAAGTGTAAAATGTTACATTTTTCTGCTATTATCATCATCAGATTATCATATACCAGCTGTGCCCTGCGGTTTCACCCGCGTAAGTCCGTATCCCGTAGGAATATCGAGATAAAAAGTTGCCTATATGTTATTCCAGTTGTCCAGCTTTCTACGTACCAAATTTCATTGCAATCCGTTCAGTAGTTTTTGCGTGAAAGAGCAACAAACGCACACACATCCTTACAAACTTTCGCATTTATAATATTAGTAGGATAGGTTATATGGCAACGGAACAAATTCCATGTCCATTCCATTTTTTTTTTGCGTTTTTGGACATAAAGGTTTCATCGGTAGGTACATGAATTTATGAATAAAATAAACTTATACTTCATTAACGGATCCATCCGTTGGATGGATGCAATCGCTTTTAATTTTCGAATCAAATTTAATTAATGGAACAAACAAAGCCCAGGCTTTTTTACGCTACTTTTAGAAAAAGTAGTGTTTAGCAAAACCTGGTTTTAAGAATTTTTAACAAACAAACCATTAATGTTTTATTTACAACATTGACTATCGTGCCTACGTACCTACTTTATATGTTTTAAGGTAAATCAAAGTTATCAAAAAACAATAACGGCTTGAAAGAGAATTGCTCAAAAGTCAAAGACATCCGACAGTCGACGATTTCACAGTTGCTTTACCGTTAATATATTTTTTTAATTTCACAGTCTTTCCAACAAAGAAATACCATTATTTAGTTATACCGTCGGTTATACAAATAAAATACATTAATTACAATATTTAAAATGACTCGTGTGACGTTTATTGACTAAAAATGTTATGAGCGCTTTATTTAAATACTAGGTAGGTATATTTATAGGCAAATGCGCATACGTAGAAAAAATTTTTGCAAAAAAGTTATATATATTGTGATCTTAATTATACTTTGTTCCTCCACTTGAAGGAAAATATAAAAGTATACAACTTGGAAAATAAGCACCACGAACTATTTCAATATTTTTGTATTTTTGTTAATTTTCAAAATCTGTAGCTGTATATCAAGTAAAAATATGTTTTCAAAATATTGTTAATATAATTTAATGATATGAATATAATTAATATTTTTTAATGATATAAATATTATGAGCACATTAATAGTTACATAAGTTGTATAGTAAAATTGTAGTGTCTACAGCGGGTACTTACCAAAAAATTTTATATTTATCACTGCCATTTTTCCACAATATAGTCACAAAAAAATCAAAATATAAAATTTGTCATAATGGTTTTTAATGGTCAAGTGATCCGTGTAACGCGTGGATAGTATGTGAGCGTGTATCGAGCGCCTGCGACGAACAGCCTACTCCGCGGACGTTCTTTTGTCAACAACTGAACATTATAGAGCCTACGTGAATTCGCTATGCATGAACATATGAAAATGTTTCTTTAATTTTCTATAGAATTTTAGATTGTATGTCAGCAATGTTTTAAAAACGAGGATGGAGAATTCCTGAAAGATAATAAGATGTTATAGACTCGAAAATGTATATCTGAATTATTGATGTTCTTAAATTTCAGAAAGCATAATTTTGATTTGTTATATTTGAGGCAAAAAATATTATAAAGTATTTTTAATCTGAGGTTTGAAACGTTCAACTTGTGTAAGTTAAGGAAAATCAAAATCATCAAAGTTGGAACATACCACATATTTTTTAACTTTTAAATTATTGTTAATGAATTGAATCTATAGATTTGAAATAATTAGAATTTGTTTTTGTTTGTTTATCTTTCTATCGCGTCGCAACGTAGCGATTCTATGATATGATTTTATTTATTAATAATAATGAGTTTGAGTTGTGATAATTAAAAAAATAGATAAATTATTAGTAATGTAGTACCTAGTATAATTGAACATACTTGATTATTTCTATTTAATACTTAACACTAACCTTATCTTTCTTTTTAAAAAAAATACTGCTTTATAATGTATACTAGAGTTACGTATTGACTATAAGTAAATGTTTGCACCCTAAGTATGTAACTCAATGGGAGAAAGATAAATTATGAACTGAGATTTGAATTTCGCGCTTCTGATATTAAACTCTCTCAACATTTGTTAAATACTCAATACAATAAATTCATATTTTTTCCAAATAACATAAAAAATTAGAAAAATATATTAAATGAATCAAATTTAATGTACTTATTTATCTACTAATTTTTTTTTTTACCTTAACCGTTATCATTCATATTTGACAATTGACACTTGACAATAATTATGACAGTAACTCGACCTCGTAAGACATATTGTATCTAGATAAACAAAACACATTACTAAAGTAAAGTTTTCGCTTCAACTTCGTTGACTATAAAGTAATAAATTAAAGTGTATTCGGTACGTATATCTTATTCGTTGTGAGATAAACTCTAAAGCATTAAATTTGTTTTAGAATTTCCATCCTTAAATCAATTGAGATAAAGTCATAATTTGAACTACCGAAATATTTAAATATCAGGCGAGTTTTAAATGTTTTATCAATAATTAGTACGTAGGTAATAGATATCTGCTTAGCTAAGTAACAGCGCTCTAAATCAAAAATTCTATAATGTTTATAGGGCGTTTAATAAGTACTTCTCGTGCAACTATAAGATCTATCCACATATCGACAAAATTAAATCAAGCAATGGGCATCGATGGAAATAATATTTTAGCCGAAAGCTTAAAAAAACAGGTAAGTAAAGTTGGTTTGAAAGGAAAACCTTAATTCCTGTGTTCTGTTATAATATATGTGAAGTAATTATATTCACTGATTATTATTTTAGGGCATAGAATATGTTTTCGGCATAGTAGGTATTCCGGTTATTGAAACTTCTATGGCTTTCCAATCTGTGGGCATCAAATATGTGGGAATGAGAAATGAACAAGCAGCGGCTTATGCAGCTCAAGCTATTGGTTACCTTACAGGTAAAATTGAAACTTTTGGTATAAAGCAGTAGTTTTTTTATTTAATTAAGGATGTACAGAAACAATACCCATCTGTTAAACCATATTTACTAAGTAGTTAATAGTATAAAATGCTCTATCTCTCACTTAATACTAATTGCTAAAATTATCTTAATTAGATTTTTCATGTTTTAATCAGTAATTATTAAGATAATATTGCCTAATATAATTGAAAAACACAAATGGTTTAAGATTATGTTGATTACTATTTTGCTTCTACTTTTCTATCCCTGTTTATGTGGGACAATCACTCAACAGAAAATATTTTCTTTCACAATACAATACAAGTATATGATATGAATTATATGCCAAAAGCAATGCTTTAGATTATAACATTATTATTTTATATGCATTTAATGGGTTGCACCTTTATTCAATTCACAGTCATAGCCCAGAGGCAACTACTGGAGTTATCAATATTCATAATGTTTATTCTACTCTTGAACAGGTTGTCACTTTTATAGAGTAAATGGTTACATTGTTTTATCTTATTTTATCATGAGATTAAATTTAATCTTTCATGATATTATAATTAAGTTTAATATTAGATATATGTAGCCCACTTGTTTACCAATGTCCAAGTTAATCTCATATTACTCCAGTTCATGGTTGTAGCTGATTGGGGGAAAAGGGGTAAAATGGTTCAAATGAACAAATTAAGGGGTAACTTTAGTTGATACATACTACCGTAATGTCAAATACAAATTAATCCACAGGGAAACCAGGAGTATGTCTTGCAGTATCTGGTCCAGGGCTTCTCCACTGTATAGGAGGTATGGCCAACGCACAAGTAAACTGTTGGCCTCTGCTGGTTATAGCTGGCTCTTGCCCAGAAGATCATGAAGGTATTGGAGGATTCCAAGAATGGCTTCAGGTAATATTACAATGATAGATACAGTTGCTTTTCCATCTACATATACAGTATATACACATTCAAGTACTTCAGCTTGAATACAGAGTAAACGTTAGGAAATTTTTTGTCAATAAATATCTAATTCAGTATTAACATATAAATTAAAGACTAATATAAAGACTGAGAATGAGAAGGTGACAACAAATATTTTAATGCAAAAATGCCCCTGTAGCCTGCCAATTTTCAATGTGTATTTAGGAATTCAATGCTTAAAAAGAACAACTTAATGCGAAAATTGCATTAAAGCTGTCCTAAAAATTAAATAAAAGCTAAGGTATCTAGTCAATATACATTGAGGTAAAATAATAATCATCCTGTCCAGACTTATGGTGAGAACATTATTGTCCCTAATTGTGTATCTAGGTGCTAATGATCAAAAGTTTAAAACAATATTTCTATTTTGGGATTATTGATATTTACTTTCAAAACCAATATATTTTTACCATATGCACATAGAAAAACTATAAAATAATCATGTATTGGTGCTTTTGTTTTTGTCCCTTATAAAGGTTTTTCCTTTTTACCTTCAGCCACTGCCTCTATTGTTTCAAAGCTTGAAATGTTTTTTGCGCTAAATGTGTTTATATTTTTTTGCTATAGTCTCGGATGCTGATTTAAAGAATTATTTAAAATTAGATACTAAATGTTAATATTTCACAGAATAATTGTAAAAAAATTTATGCAAACAACCTTTTGTTCATAGAAATAATATTGTGCACCTAAATGTTTATTTTATGGAATCAGATAGCAACTATTAATATTATAATTTAATAATTTGATCCATCCAAAAATTTTACATCCAAATAAAAACCGGCCATGTGTGAGTCGGACTTGCGCACCGAGGGTTTCGTATAAACCTGTAAATATAATTATAGGACTAACAAATTTTTATTATCCTTTCGCAATTTCTCCAAATTCAAAATGCAAGATTCTGAATTCACTGAATACTTTCCGTAAGTTTTTTCAGACAGACCAAAGGACATCTAAGTGATCCTGTATGAGTACAGTATTTTCCTTTTCAGATATGGTATTTCCTTTAAGGAACTCTCAAAATTGGGCATATAGCCACCACGATAGATATGTTTGATTTTAATTATATTATTTCCAGGTAGAGTCAAGTCGCCTCTACTGCAAATATGCGGTGCGACCTCCATCGCCGAAACTCATTCCATTACACGTAGAGAGAGCCGTACGCAGTGCGTGCGCGGGCCGGCCCGGTGTGGCTTACCTTGATATGCCAGCTACTTTGCTTATGGTAAGATATAAATGAATGTTCCTCCTGTCCATATTACTATTAAGTTCTAAATAATTCCCTACAATATACTCGAATTGAGGAAACAAGAGTCTTGAACGATAAAATTATTCATGAATATAAAGTGTAATAGGATTTTAGCGTAGCAAACGCTTCTACGTGAATATGTTAATCGCATCTATTATTAATTAATTCATGTTCATCATCCTTATGATTTTGAAATGTTATTAAATAAAAACAATTTCATTTGCGTATATATTGAGTAATTTACTATGTAATGTAGCTTCTTTTGATACACCATAAATTCATAATTATGTAGCCGATCGTTCCCGCTGCATCTGGTTTACATATTACCCAGGTAAATGTAACTGTGCATAAACATAATCGCAAAGGTGAACGTGTTTACCAAACCATTATAATATTAATATAGGTGACTGAATAATTATAGGGGGAAGTAGAAGAAGACAAAGTGCCGCTAGACTACTACACGGCGGGGCCCCTCACCCTGGCCCATCCGGCCCCCGAGCTGGTCGCCCGCGCGGCCGAGCTCCTGAGCAAGGCCCAGCGGCCGCTGGTAGTGGTTGGGAAGGGCGCGGCGTACGCGCGCGCTGAGCACGCGGTGCGCGCGCTCGTGGATAGCACCGGGATACCGTTCCTGCCTACGCCGATGGGTAGGTTGCGGGCGAATGGCGCTTTCTAATTTATAACGTAGATTATGTTAATAATTATAAGTATATATACATAGATTATATGAATAATTACGATGATTTGGAGATTTTTTTCTTAACGCTCACAGTTGGAGAAGGGCGCGCGCGTACATGTGCGCCGTAACATGTATTTGGAGAAATAAATTACTTTTGTTGGTGTTTGATTGCACGTCAAGTAATGTTTGGATTAATGAGACGATCAATAGTTAATATATTAATAAGTTAATAAGTAACGACACGCTCTTGCTTCGCCTTCTGCTCTCTGAAATCAGACCAGCAGTTTTTGTCTGAAAACATTACAAATATACATACAAAAACACAAAGGATTCCTTTTTATAATATTAGTTTAAGTAATATTAGTTTAATAATTCAGTCAAATATGTAAAACTCAAGTTCATCATTTCCTTTCAATGTCCGGCGTTTTGACGGCGAATATCATTTTTGTTATATATTTTTATTTAAATTCTATAATCCAAATAAATGTAACTCTTTAGATAAAAATACACCAAAATGAAATAGGTTAATAAAATAAATGTTAACCAGGTAAGGGCGTGGTACCCGACGAGTCGCAGTACTGCGTGTCGACGGCGCGCACGCAGGCGCTGCTCCAGGCAGATGTAATTCTCTTACTGGGCGCGAGACTTAACTGGATGTTGCATTTCGGTCAGCAGCCGAGGTTCGCGCCTGATGTTAAAGTTATACAGGTATTTCTTTTTTTCCGTTGCAAACTTATTTTATTTGAATAATTACACCACTTTGAATGCAACACTTACATTAATAAATAAAGTTGTTTGTATGCGATATTATTTTGACAAAATATTGTGCATCATCTATTGTGTATTCTTGTTTGTTCCTATTATATGCATATATCTCTTTATAACTCACACTCTCTTTATATCTAAATTATATAAACGAATTGAAACTATTGTATTTATAAAAAAAAGTCAGAGTTCCTGAAATAGTTTTTGAAGAAAAAAAATCCTTTTTAATCTGTTTTACTATCAGTTTTTATTAGCAAATCTTATCCCGAGTTGAATGGCCACATCTGCTATAAATCGCAACATGCATTACTCACGTTCATATTGAAATTTAAAAAATCAAACTACGTATTAACCACTTAACTTCTATTTGCAGGTAGACATTTCACCCGAAGAATTCCACAATAGTATCAAATCAGAAGTGGCCGTACATTCCGACATCAAGCCATTCGCTGAGGCTCTCGCACAGAAACTGGCGAGCAAGAAGTTCTCATTGCAACCCAATAACAGCCCCTGGTGGCAGGCGTTGAAGGAAAAACAAAAGAAAAATACGGAATTCGTTGAGGTAAGCTATTCAAAAATATCCAAGGCTATAAAAATTATGTAATGTAACCTATATTATATTTAATGTTAGACGCTCGTCATGGTTCCGCCCGAATATCAAGATTCCAAATTTAATCAAAATCCGATAAGTAGTTTCAGCGTGATTAACGGACAAACTGTTTGCCCCGGCTGCGCCTGTGTTTTATATATACATATATATAGACTATGTCACTCTGTGAACATGTAGCTTGCTAATGGTGTAATTTTTTTTAATCGGTCCAGCAGTTTTTGCGAGAAAACGTTATGAACATACAAAAGTTCAAAAATACGAAAGAAATTCTCTTTATACTATTAAATTATTAATTAAGATTAATGACTTCAATGCCTTTGGTCACATATAAAACTCCCAAGTTGATTTGTGTGTTATTTTATAGCTTTTATTTATATTTACTGTTATGAGAAGAGTACCTTATTTTATCTAATAAAAATCCTTTACCCTTATATATCCTTAACCCTTTTCATATTATGCAATTTTTATTATATACTTTGTATTATTTCCTTTGGTGTGTACAATAAAGAATCATTCATTCATTTACATTCATTTGGTGAATTTTTTTTTTTAATTACAGGCGCAAGCGAACAATAAATCACAGCCCTTAAATTACTATGCAGTGTTTAAAGCAGTTCAAGCGAATATCCCCAAGGATTCGATAATAGTGAGCGAAGGAGCAAACACTATGGACATTGGCAGAGGAATGTTACTTAACAATCAAGCTAGGCATAGGCTGGATGCTGGTACTTTTGGGACTATGGGGGTAAGAAGTTTAAATTGGAGATTCATTATGTATATATATTTATTTTTGTATCATAGAAAACAGCTTGTTAACATTGATTTTGTCCATTACATATTTGTCAATAATTGCATTAGTTCAATATGAAAATTCATAAATTGGAGATACACTGTATAAAGCATTACAAATTCTTGATACAAGTACGAAATATCGGTTTGAATCCTTTTATTATGTGATAGAGCAGGCAAGCGAGCAGACGGGTCACCTGATGTTAAGTGTTCCACGTCCCCTAGTTGCACTCACAGTACCAAGGGTATGGTGTGTGTGATGCCGGCCTTTAAGAAAGGACTAAGCTCTTTTCTTGAAGGTCCTCATATCATAACCGTTTGGGTACACTGCATGTGGAAGCTGATTCCAAATTTCCGTAGTACGAGGCAAAAAATTTCAAAAAATCCTACTTCTTGGTGTAAAATATTCACTTGATGGATGGTGTGTTCTGAGTTTAAAGTAAAAGCAACAAATTTTGTAATCTACAAATACGATGAAGTTTGGTGGAGGTATAAGTAGGATTAAAAATAAGTCAATCTTTAAAGCTCTGATAAAGCTGTACTAAAAAATTTACAGCCATCCAGATTGACAGAAATTACCGACGATTACAATTTTCTAAATGGTTTCTGACCCAACATCTGTGTCTGCTCACAGATTACACTTTTATGCTCACAAAACACGAAAAAGGTGCTTACCAGTTTAATTAATAATTATTATTCTCTACACACCTACTCCAATACCCTATTACATACTGAGTACTTAAAAAAAACATCCATATATGTTTAGATCCATGGGTATGAACGTAACAGACTCACATTATTATATATGTATGTATTAATACAGGTTGGCCCAGCATTCGCAGTAGCAGCGGCGATGTGGTGCCGAGACTACGCGCCAAACAAGCGAGTCGTTTGCGTTGAAGGAGATTCCGCGTTTGGCTTCTCAGGTCAGCTATTTATTTTGAGACTTACCGCAAAACAACAGAAGGATACGAAATAATGATAAAATATAGTTTTCAAAATTAATTTTAATTCTGTAATAAAAGGTCTGGCATGGAATATATTTTTTCTCTCAGTAAGTTTTGGCTCAAGAAACAATGATGTATCAAATTCTCTCAATGAAATGAACTCTAATTTATGTTTGATATAAATATCTTTGCAGGAATGGAGATTGAAACCATGTTCCGCTACAAGTTACCAGTGATTATTATAATTGTGAACAATAATGGTATATACAGTGGATTTGACAAAGAAACCATGACGGATATTCAGTCTTCTGGCGAAATCGCTCAGTGGTGAGTGGGACCTTCAACTGCATGTTTACATAATTTTATGTAGGGAAATATATCATAAAAGATAGCATATTAACATTTTTATTTGAATGGATGGATGCTGGGAATAGGATACTCGTATTAAATATATTTAAATATCAATTTTCAGTACTCCTCCAACTGCACTAACCAGCGAGGTTCGTTATGAGAAAATGATGGAAATGTTCGGCAGTTCCGGCCACTTATGCCGAACAGTAGAAGAAATCGAATCAGCCATTAAAGCCGCTATTCAAGTCACAGACAGACCCAGTATTATCAACATATTGATCAATCCACAAGCCAACAGAAAACCGCAAACATTCAATTGGCTTACTGAGTCTAAACTGTGATGTTGTGAAACTCTATGACATTTTTATACTTTTATGTTGTTTTACGGTAAATCAAGGGAGCTTATATTTCTATTGTTATTGAATTGTTTTTATATAACTGTTAATGCTCAAATAAAAAACAGGTTAAGGTTTAAGGATAATTTTTATATTGTCTGTCTATTGAGTCATTTATAATGTCACATCACATGTTTGTATATGTTGAACTTAAAATTATATAATAATAAATATATTATTTGTTATAAACTAAATCCCTGTATTTTCTTTAACTTCACTGTAAGCAAATGAATCGGCTGTGTAGGTGATCCAAAGCAAACAGAACATTGCTATTGTTATTTCTTCACACTTTGCTGAGGCAGCCAATCAAGAAGTTTTCTATCACAGTTTGTGCTGAAAAATATAACAAATATAAATGACAAATACTTAAATTTAAACAAAGTATAAACAATAATGTAGAATATTTTCCACTGGTACAAAATGAAATGTCTTTATTTAAATTTTTTTGGATTGCTACAGATTCAGATTAAATTCAAACATCAATGGTCACGCAATACAGAGTCTTTTCAAGGACCTCAAGATTGTCTCACCATAGAATTTTCAGATAATTTCTTATCAAATAAGGAAGTGCTAATTATGTTTACAAACACAATTCTTCCTCTTTCCTCTTTGATTGTAAGATAGTCATCAATTTCATATTGAAAATTGTGTAATTGAAATGTGAACACTAATACTATATGCAATAATTTTAAATTATATAGTCTAATAAGACTTATAAATAAATATGGCTCACCTAACTTGCAGTTATTCGTAGTAGTCAGAGTGTAAGCATCTTGATCATAATCATTGGTGAGTGTGAGATCAGCGCCTCTAATGAGGAGCTCATTACAGGTGTAGGGGAAATCTGCCGCCGCAGCGTACATAAGGGCTGTGCTACCAGACTGAAAGACAGTTTAACTTTAGTATAGCAAAATCATTCTGCTAACATTAAAATTAATAGATGTTTGTCCAGTTTATATACAGCAGGCAACATACTATCCAGGTATAAAAAGAAAAAACACTTGAGGAACTACATCATTTTGGAAATGTTCTTTTTAGAAAGGAACCCTTAATATTTCGTAAGTCCTTACATTCACTAGAAATTTTTAAAATTAATGCAACTCTAACATCATATTTTATCTTTTACACTTTCAAACTTACATCATCTTGTATGTCTGCATCGGCACCTTCATTCAATAGGAATTTCACAACCTCATGGTGACCACCCGCCGCCGCCAGGTGAAGAGCTGTCTCGCCCTCTGGGCCCCGCATGTTAACATTGGCCCCGCACCTTAATAGTTAGATGCCTTAGTACAATAATATACTATTTATTGTTGTATTGAGTAATTGATAGAGCAATAGACCATTTTCACCAATATTTTTAAATATGCATTTACATTTTTAAGTTATGGCAATTTGCATACAAAATATTTGGTTAATTTATTATGAAGCTCAGAAGGAAGATTTTACTACAGAGGATAAATTACTCATTACATGTCCTATGTAGAGAAATTATTGTATGGCAATATGTGATACCAAAATATAAAGGATCAACAACTAACACTTACACACTATGGGAACATAAGTATAAAAAATTAAGAAAAATCAAAAAAAAAATTCAATTTGAGAGAACTATCATAAACAATAGAGACAAAGCAACCTCCCTTGAACAAAAGAAGGCAACATGCTTACCAAACAAGGTCCTGGCAACTGTTTAATTGTCCATAACTTGCTGCCCAGTGCAGGGCAGTAAGGCCATGCTCATCAGTAATATCAACATATTGCTCCAGTTTCACGTCGTCACGGGTTATTTCACCGCGACCTGCCTTCGCGTGAAAGCTACAATCGGGCTGAGGCAGCTCAGGAACCCGCGCCTGCGTATTACCTAGAAACACGACCTTGAATACTTCACAACTTATTCAAATCCTTCAAAATAGATAATCGATAAGAATCCTTATAATGCGCTAAGGGCACGGAAAAAAAATTCAAAGGTCACCTCTTTGTAAATTTGTTAATGCTGTACACTGCACTGATTTGTATGGCGTAAATGCACTTTTTCTAACTCCGTTTAAATTGGGCGCCCATCGTTGATATCCACCGCTGCCACTTTTACTACTGTCTTGACTTCCAGAATCGAATTCACATTTAAAATTCTCCAAGTTTTCTTGTTTCTCTTGTTTTATATCAAAATTCTTTTCTTCGTTTTTAACAGATATACCTTCTTCCATTTTTATCCTATCGTTTACTTTTACCGAAGTCTCTTTTGATTTCGTACGCAATAATCATTAATTTGAGTTGCCAACTCAATTTACAAAAGTTAACTCTTTAATAGTAACAATATATATCTTAAAGACATCTAAAAACGAAATATATTGAAAACTACTATAAAAAGTACTAAGCATTATTTCGAAGAAATACCTAAATTATAATACCATGCAATACCATTGCCATTCAAATTTAAAATATTCAAAATGAAACTAAAATGCACTTTAGTAATTCTTTAAACATTATTTTCTAGGTCGTCGGTCAAAACTCTAAAACCTTTAAGAATAAAGAAATAAAAAAAACAAACCAGACTGTAAATAAAAGTAAAAAATATAAATTATCTCTCAATTTTTAGGCGAAACTCTTCAAAGCTGTCAACATTAAAAATAAGTCAAATAGGTAAACATTCATCAAAAACAAGAGAGTATGGGACAATTTTTCATTTTTATTGTTTTTTTTTCATATCGCAGTACTATTTAAAAACAATAATATTTTAAAATAAGAAAGACTCCTGATTCAGGTTGTCTAAATCGCATTCTTTTGGCATGAATGAAAATTAACAATTTTTATCAGCACAGTGCCTACATTCTAATAACCTAACATCTTTTAATTTTTAATGGTTTTTAGCCTGTGTTAGCTGTCAACTGTCAAGTGCCAATATCTGTGTTCTGCATCTGTATGCAGTACGTTAACATTTAAATTTTAAAAATATTTACACGACATTAGATACATGAAAATGATATTCTATAAAATATTTTAAATATTTATTCCTCTCTTGTATTTAAGTTGGTTTCTTACCATAATGTCGGCATCAGCCCCCACAACACAACAGCTTCAACAAGATTTGCAAAACGAATTGACTTCAGCGAATCAATTATTACGTCTAATGTATGTATTTTTTTTATTTCATTCCGTATACGTACGACATATAAGGTATTAAATAAGTTTGTAAATTGTGTAGTAATTATTACTTTTTAATTTTATAAAAATCATCAGATCCATAGAGCTGCAGAAAATCAAAAGTTTTACAATGGCCGGAGGAGAATTTGAAGAAAATATTAAACAGGTACCTTTTCGATAATGTTTAATCTGAAAGTAAACATGCCTCTTTCAATTTTTAAAACTGTAATAACTAACTGTAACTTCTTAATTTTATGTGAAAATATCTGATACATTTAATACATTGTGTATATTAGGAGAACATTAAAAATTTTCGTAATTTCCAGAATGCATTGATAATCGGAGATTTAGCTAAAATTCAACAGATTAACATTAAGGACTTACCGCCACTTCAGAGGTTGCAACCACAACTAGATATGACACAAGAAACAAATCAAAGCTATCAACAACATGATAGTTTCAGAAACAGTATGGATGATAGCCAATAGTGTGTTGATGTTGTTTACTAGTTTGTAATAGTAATAAATTATTTAATTTTCTTCTTTTATGTACAATAATCATTTACATTTTCTCTTATTACCTTTGTCCTTTGAGTACTATCATTGCCTATACAAGTTAAAAAATTAAGAAAATTTAAAGATGTGTGCATTATAAGGGTTTAGCCTAAAAATAACTTCATCAATATGATAACAATGCAATTTTAGACTCTGAAGTGGTCTATCTGTCTATATTATATTCATCGCACCCAAACTACTGAATAGATACAAATGAAACTTAGCATGGTCTAGTTCATTCTTTTAAGTGGATATATTAGAATACTTTTTATCAAGATATAAACTTTTTTTGGGTAAGGAGGCAAAACTTTTTTTAAAATGTACCTAACATAGAGAGGTCTGGGCCGATGATTCTGTAGTTCATAGAAATTATTTACTTAACAACCAAAATTTTATTTTAGCACTCCTGCTATAAAAAACGGGCAAATATACTTCGCCGTTTTTTAAATTCTAAGCTTGTGTAATGGGTGTGAAAATATGTGTGTAGTGGAGATAATCGGTCGAACAACCGTTAGTAATAAGTACTAAATATTTGGTAGAGTTTCAATATCTTACAGTAATTAAATAATGTTTCTACTTTTTATTTCAATTCATGGGCTATAGCAATTTCAGTTACTTTTCGAGAAAATCTATCCTTTCTACTGAATACAGTTATATGGGGACTCATTAAGAGATCTCTTTAAGAGTATCCTTACTGTGCCGTCACGGTATATAATATTTAATAACATTTTACACGTACATAATAACATCGACTTCCATACAAAAGTAGGATAGACATAGTTACGACACGAGGAACAGAAATAAAATTGAAATGCCTGTTTTTCGGCTTAGTAAAGTAAAAAAATACTTTTTGGGACAAGGTACACGCTTATACAATAGAATTCCTCATAGTATTAAATCGTTTAGTAGTGCTCAATTCAAAAACTCTATTAAAAATCTATTAGTTCAGAGAGCCTACAATAGCATTAATTAATATATTGAAGATGACAATCCATGGAATGTCGCTTAAGAACCCAGTTCATTGGCTTCATTGTTATGTACATGTTACATATTATGTTTAATTAAAATGTAAAATTTATATTATTTTAAAATAGCAACTACAGAGTTTCTTGCCGGCTCCTCTCTGTAGAAACTACCTTCCGAACCGATGGTAAATGTTATAACTGGGTAACATGACCAGTCAAAAGTGCTTCTATCAGAAGTCTAGTTGAAGAAATAAATGTTTTAGTTTGAGTTTGTGCATCTAAATACTACCAATTGATTAGCCGTATCAGGCGACCCCGCAAGCGACTATATTATAGACCTGTGTAAATAAGTTAATAACAATTTTAGACATAGGTATGACTTTAAGTACTATATTTCAGGTTCTTTTAAAATTTGTTTTTTGATTTTTTATCTGAGTATTGAAATGGGTAAAAATGTTATCTTAGGTAGGTAATAAATGAGAAATAAAAGTGTGTCATTGTTCCAATTGATAATCAGTTTATTTTAAATAATAATATTTAAACTTTTTACATCATTTGTTTTTAATATTACAAAGAACTAAAAAATAAAGGTATCTGTAGAAAATCCGTTGCACATTTAAAAAAAAAACAAAAGAAAATACTTATACATATTTTTTGAACGGGAATGTTTTATTTATTTAATTGAATTTATGGATTTGTGCGTAACTTGCAAAATTTTTTAAAATACGTATTTTATCCGTCGAAACATAATCATAATGGATTTAGTTGATTTATTGTTAAAAATCATCAATATCTATAGTAACGATGCTATAATATATTTTATTCTTAAACTATACATAACATTAACTACTTACATTTAACCTACCTATACCTATTTTAACATAACACCTAACTAAAATTTGTGATTTTGGTAATTTTTTGTCATACAGATCAAATCAACGACATAGAAAACTTGCTTCGTTGTGGGTTATATACGTTTCACGGAGTGGTAACAGCTTATGTCTTAAGACTAGATACATAACAACTTCAATTTTATACATTATCAGTGTTGAAATATGGCCGTTTTCTCCTTGAACCTTTGTTTTCGCAAGGCCTTCTCTTCCGCTTCACGTCGTTTTTCTTCTTGTTCTTGTATGATTTCATCGTGAAACTTATTCGTTTTAGCTAACTCTTCGATTTTAGCTTCAAAGAAATTTTTAGCTCCATTTACACCGACTTGGTCTACGTTTATTTCGGTGAGAATTGCTAATGTTTCCAAACCGGAGTCAGTCTCGAGTTCACCTGCTCGAGCTTTCCTGAAAACAAACATCGTTCTAAAATTAATCCGTTTTAGATGCATGCTTTCAACGTTAAGCAACAGAAACTTCTTATTAGCTGCCAGCAACCTAATTATAAAAATATCCTTCGTGGGAGCGTTATTCTAAATACTCGCATTAGTATCGCTTATGGTATGTTCATTAGTCAGATCTATTAATGGTATAAATAAAAAGTCTGTTTATAAATACTGAACGTGTTTATAATACGGCTGTTTATGAAGATAAAGAGTAATCACGCAAAAAGACGATTCAACAAAACATGATTTGGTATCGATTCGTTTCATTGCCTGAGACGAGACTGGATGTTGGCGCCTTATAAGGTGCGCTTAGGTCGACATCATTCAGTAAATGCTATAGACAATAAACGATTGGAATTTTTGCCTAGACAGAAAAACTTAAATTTTTGTTTTATAGTTTAATTGCATCAAATACCGACCTACATACATACAAAATAAGAAACCAACGTATCTATTTAAAATTTAGATATGTGATTAACATAATGGGGAAATCAAAATAATAGCATAATCTTGAAGGAATGCCGGTGATTAGCAATTTAATGATTACTCAGTTCCTTAATTAGTTTCCTTTCTACGTAACGTTTCTAACATCAACACCACACTGCTTGAAAAGCAAATAATGGATTACCTACGTCTGAGTAAAACATCGGGTACCTAATGTTAAATTGGAAATGTCCCAATCACCTTACACCGATAAGCCTATTTTTCCACCGTTCTTACATACTATATATGAAAGAACGAAATACGAAATATAGAATACGGAGTATATATGAAAGGCTGTGATAATTTTAAATGAGTCTTTCAGAAACATGTGGGCGACTATTAAGATATACTTGACTTTATGATTAAAGAGATATAACATTTGCATCAATAGCTGATACGGTTCTGAAGAATTGATATTGTATTTTATTTTATCCTGGGTCAAACAAGGCGAAGCCGGGACAAGCGACTTGTATATGATATACAATTTAACACCAATGTATGTGTAAATATATTTATTAGTTGCCGAGTTGTGTTTACTCAACGATATATACCTATTGTTGTATTTATAGAAAGGAAACCTAGTAAAATATAGGTACCTAACTACTCATAAATAATATGTAATAGTAGTAATCAAGCGAATACATACCGATATATAAGCAAAAATTCCCTGAAGCTTATTTTATTATCTCCATCTTCGTCCACTTCAGAGATCATTGCTTTTAATCCGAGATGTGTCTGGGGCGCGCCAAGTCGCTCCATCATACGCTTTACTTCATTCAAATCCAAGTAACCGTCACGACCTTCATCGAATCTGAAATACAAACAATATTTCGATATTATTCAAATGTTAAGGTTACCGATCGTGATTTTCTTTTTTCTAGCTTTTCTGTTTAATCTGCTGTTTATGAGTTTCCCTAAGTCGGAATAGGCATAATCACAATAAAACCATATTAAAACTAAATATATGTACTTTTTTCTGATTTTATAAACCGAATTAGCGGTCCTAGATTACGTACCTACATATCCAAAACTGTTTTTTTATTCGGTCCAGTAGTTTGTGATATTAAGTTCAAAGAAACAAACAAATTCTTCAGCTTTAAAATATTAAGTATGAAATATAGATAACAAAATAAATAGTTCGACGCAGCTTTATATCCAACGTCTATAAGCAAACATCGATCGATAAATTTAATTAAAAATGGCCTGATGTCCTTTCCCATCAGTCTATTCATCGTGTTAGCTTAGAGACTTCTTATTTCAATATTATTTCACATTTATGCATTGATTTTTATTCTAGAACTATTTATAACACAATTTTGAATTTGTATTTAGTGTATTATTCTTAACTGTTATGTATGCTTATATTGATTTCATTACGCATATGAAAAATATCCCTACATGGTCAGATTATATGGACAATCTATATAATTTGTATTCAAACTTCTCAACTTGACGTGATCCTGTATAGATGACCTGAAGTTTATCAATGTGATACTAAATTGAATTGTTGTTGTTTATATAAATTTATATTTATTTTAAAGCTTCACTAACATAAATGCATTCCTAATACTAGAAACGAGGTGTTGCAAAGTGAGAACGCCAAAGAGTAGCAAAAGGACCGTTACATAAGAACTTCCTATTCAGTTTTATATAGAAAGTGTGATGTACATTATGAATATCAATCATTACATTATGCGACTATTAAATATGTAAGTAAGTCACACGACAGAATCGACACGAACTGTTCATAAAACTATAAATCATTACGCTCCTTTCAATTTTCATTTTGGTTACATCATTGATTTTGCTATACCTTACTTTGTTAATAGATAATTAATGCAAATTGTTTGTGAATAGACCAGACATACTTAATTGGTATGACAGATGGATTATATTTTCGTTATTATATAATTCATAAAGTCCTTGTTAAGTTTTAGCCTTAATAACAAACACAGTTTAGCTACTTTAAATGGATTTTGTCAACGAATTAACAGAAAAAAGAGAGGAGGACAACTTATTTTATGAACATTCTCAATTCGGATTCCTATCTGGATTTAAATCAATATAAATTTTAACATTTCGGAGCTTATCTGTTACGGTAAGATGGATTGAAGAAGTATTGCGGTGCCAATATTGAAATTCCTATTATTCAGTGTAAGATTGCAAGAACTTATTGAATTTTAATCTAGTCATTATGACCAAACAAATATGATATTATTATATTATATCATATCCAAGGTTATCCATCTACAATGACCCACATTATTTATTAACAAAAATCGAACTGCCTTGATTATTATCCACCAACGCTTTTTAACGTAGGTAGTCGAATACCTACAAAACCTACGTGCATGATACATAAAATAAAAATCGATATATTATAATTTTATGATGATTTACATAATATCGGCAAGTGATTGAATATTTTCTTTATTTATAAAGAAAAACTTCATATCCAGATAGGTGCACCCTTCTTATATCTTAAGTACTGACACATATAACAAGTGTCCAAAAAAAAAAATTAGTCCATCATTGACACACAGATCAGTATCAGACAGAGTTAGCCATTTTATTGTAGTATATAATAATATTTTATTAATTGAACATATATGTATACAATCACTTAAAGAAATCAATTTTTGAAGCACCTAACCTGCGCTCCAATACAAATTGGTTTTTCGTAAAGAACCATTGACCTCGAGCTGAGCAACAAAGGGAGCTCACCTACGTAACAACTCTAGTGGCCCGTGGGTCCACCCTCGACATTATTGCTGACACAAAAACGTATTCTGAACCGCAAAGATAATCATGTCGTTACTTTTGTACGTGTTTTATGTTTTGTAGCTGCTTTTTTTTATCCAAGTACCTATAAGTTCATATAATGTATATCTACCTATGACCTAAAAGTACTTGCTTTAAAGTCACCTGAAAGTCTTTAACTTCAATAATGAGATAAAAAGTAAATAAGTTATATGATCTACTGTCTACCATATTTAACCGTACATAGATGGACGACTATGTTGCATCAATTTTATAAAGCTTTCCAAAAAAAGTTAAATTTAGTATCTAAAGAATTTAAGCTGTTGCTATGATATGAAGTTTATCTATAATAATCAACGCTGACTTGTTATTTTTATACGTAAAATTACTTGTTAATTTAATATAAGATTTTTGTTACAAGACAATGGTTTTAAGTTTTCTGCGCATTTCTCTTTTTTTTTATTCCGTACGAATTGATGTTGTCCCTAGCGAGTTTTGCGCTTAGCAACACGCCAATTGTCAATTCATTTTCATTTATAATAAATATCATTATCAACCCACAATACAAGTAATTTCGTATACAACAAAGTAATTACTGTTATTATGTTAAGTAATTAATTAATTAATAGCGTTTGCAAAATTACACAATATACAATAAAGAAGAAAGAATAAATACTCTTTAAAACCGTATGACAGCCTAGCTTTTAATTGTAAGGAAACATAACAATAAGAAACCAGATCCAAGTAGATAATCTACTTGGATCTTTTATACGAAACAACAAATTTGATGTCAACATCCTATTCAAATTCATGATGTATGCTGAAGTACCACATTGAAATTCATTCTGTGACGAACGACGTTATAACTTACAATACACTAATATCAGAGAATTCGTTATTATGCCTATTATTGTATCTTTGTGTTTGCAGTTTGTATTTCAAAAGCCTATATTAGGAACTTAAAAATTATGCAACACTAATTTTTATTTATTAAATACATAATATCTACCACAATAGTAAAATAATAAGAACAAGGTAAAATATCTGCTATCGAAAAACAGAGTACATATTTATGCGTTTGGATATTCGTTGTTCAGACACCACTCAACCGTTTTGGATGAAATTTGTACGATATGTTTATTGAGGCATAATACTACGCGTGCCTACTATGGTATTTTAGATCATGAAAAGTTAGATAAAAAATAATAATACCAAAAACCTGATCCATGGTTTGAATTTGAAACGTATATATTTCACAAAAGTAACAACATATATTTTTAAATATTTGTCCCTATGGTTTTTCACGTTATGCATACCGAATGCGCAATGGGGATATTCTTGTATTGTGAGACTCATCCTACTAATATTATAAATGCGAAAGTTTGTAAGGATGTGTGTGCGTTTGTTGCTCTTTCACGCAAAAACTACTGAACCGATTGCAATGAAATTTGGTACGTAGACAGCTGGACAACTGGAATAACATATAGAGAACTTGTTATCCCGATATTCTTACGGGATACGGACATACGCGGGTGAAATCGCGGGGCGCAGCTAGTATATCTACGAAAATAAGCTTAAAAAGTATTATAATACTAATTATCGATTACTATATTTTACAATGGTGTGAGTATCTTCAAAATTTTGATTACGTATATATATATTTTTTGTTTATAGGTATATTTTTACCCAAATTTATGTATCTAATTTAGGTTACAAGTTATAAATGAGGATATTACAGACATAAAATAAAACGAGGGCAATGATGAAAATGAACTGTCCCAGAATAACAGAATACTTTTGCCTTTTCTCGAAACCAATTAGACAATGGTATTGCTTGAATTGTTGCCCTAGAAAAATATAGGCTGTACAATTGAGTGAGTAGGTTATGTTTTGTGTACAAAAGTGTCATCATTAAGAATATTAAAGCTTGTATCACATTAAAAAATGCATGTTTTTCTTGTTATTTAACGATGTTCCCAAAACGGAGGCGGTTAACTCTTAGTTCGACTACGGTCTATATTTTTTTTTTTTGTATGTGTTTGAAAGAAAATTTATGTTATTTAGTCTCATTTAAGAATCTGGATTGGGACTTTCTTCCACAGGAACGTGTGTGTACTTGTTTGTTCAGAAACTTATATCCTTTTATATGTATTATTCATAGTACCTGGATGACCGGAGCTTTGCTCGGTATTTTGTTTTTGTTTTTTATAAATTGTGTTTTTGGAAATTATATTTAAGTACGAATTACATATTGTTAAAAAAGTAAGTTCAAGTCGATAAAACACGAATAAAACACGAATATGACATTTTCTAAAAAAGATTCCTAGCTAGATCGATTTATCGCCCCCGAAACCCCCTATATACTAAATTTCATGAAAATCGTTGGAGCCGATTCAGAGATTCCGAGATATATACATTTATATAAGAAATGCTCGTTTAAAGATATAAGATAAGTATAGGTTCTATACATTGAACCTTCTAGTAATACATCTCAATCATATTTATATAAAATCTACAAATTGCTTAGCTAAGATCGTTTTAATATGAAAAAATTATGTATATTTAAACTGAGAGATTAGTGCTTGCGTAGTGCCTACTTAAGAATGCAAAAATATGCAGTCTTATAAAGCTTATTTAGATTTAGAATACCTACTTGCATATGTTAAACATTAACTTATATAAGTTAGCGGTCATAAATGACCAAACTTTCTTAATATTAATTGCTTTATGTAACAAGTACCTGATGATCACACATTTTTCATTAATTCAAAAGTTAATCAACGCATATATGTAATTAACAACCACATTAAAATCAATGAATCTATGTAAAATTTGGTGAGGTATTCATGACACAAGTTGCTTTTTAATTTTGCTTATTTTTTTAATAAAAATAAATATACGTTAAGAATCGGTCAAGTGCGAGAACCTAGAACTATATAGGACAAGTGCAAAGACGGACATACAAACGGAAGCACAGACAGCAAAGTCCGTAGTAATAGGAAAGTTATTTTAACTGTTTAAGTGTTTAACATTTATTTATTTACGAAATATTTTATATTATCTAATCGGTGCTCCACGATCTGCTCGTTTTTAGTAAATGTATTAAATTTAGTATTGTTGCAATACGAGCGTATTAAAAATTTACCGTGAAACGTAACGGTTTCATAACAATCGTTTATTATTGTTTGTTTCAGAATACTGTATTACCGACTTTTGATTTCCTCTACCGCTTTACTGACCGAATTCTCAATTAGTTTTCAAAGCGCTAAAATTTCCATATCAGTTATAAATGGTTTATGTCACGATATTTTATTCATATTGGGTAATTGGTATATAATACAGAATAATTAAATAAATGTAATAGCTCATTAATACACGTAAAGTATAATAAACACGATTTCACCTTTTTAATGTCATTTTTGATAAGGACAGAAGGACGAAGAAGCATTTATTTTAAAACACGCGCAATTTCGTTAACATTAATGAAATTTATCATCATCCATTCTACTTACCCTTAGGGCTTACTGTATATTATTTTATATATAACTAGCTTTTCGCCCGCGGCTTCGCCCGCGTAGAATTCGCTTATATCGCGCGACATGGTAAGGAGTATTTTTTTCGCATTAAAAAGTATGGTTTGTTCTTTCCCACGTTTAGCTCCATCTTCATACCAAGTTTCATCAAAATCGGTTTGACAATAACGAACTTTCATACAAACTGTCATCCCCTCTTTCAACCCTTTCTACCCTTTATTCGCGATAAAAAGTATCCTATGTCCTTTCCCAAGTTCAGTTCTATCTTCATACCAAATTTTATCAAAATCGAATCAGTGGTTTAGGCGTGAAAGCGTAACAGACAGACAGACAGACAGAGTTACTTTCGCATTTATAATATTAGTAGGGAGTAGGGATTTACATTCCTTGTATTATACGAATACAAAGAATTCTTACAACAACAGTGACCCCGTGATTTGTTTTCACTTCCATTTATTAAATGTGACAATTGACAAGCTCGCGTCACTTTGTCATTGTACACCAATCATAAAAGTGTAAACATTATAGTAGCGAGCAGTTGTTTATAATATCAATAAATAATATTTGCTTCACATGACTCATTTATTACTATATAGTTGCTTTACGATAACCTAACCAAGTCGTCTCATTTGCTGTTCTATTTTAACTTTTTTATACAACAAAGACTTTTTTTTACATCTTAGTGTATTTAGAACGCGGGATTTTTCAAACTGATGATAAATAACTAATAAGCCATCTTTGTTTCAAGGATGACTTCGATTTTGCTATGCGGGAACCACTTACCTACATCATTATGAAATAGTAGGTTACATTAATTATACCTAAAGGAAAAACGAATTGATTGTTGTATTTATAGTTATTATCTTATCCAATCCTCTATGTATCGAGACAGTCACACAATAACATAATTGATACAATTAGATATAGTAAAAAATAAGTTTTTTGCTCGATTGATTTAACTGTATGTCATTGTATGTCAATTTACCACAGTATTGCGTGATCAAAACGGAAAATCTAGTAGATAGCTTACTTAGTGGTTAATAACATTTATCTACGGCAAGGGATAGAGTAAAATTTGCTTATTGAAACCTAGTATAGTATTATGCTATCTGTGTTGAAACGAAGTAAAACTAAAGAAATACTGTCGGATGTTGGAAATGTTTTTTAATTCATGCTTCAACGGAATAAGTTGATTATTAGGTACAGTTTGATTTATGCAAATTTATAATTGAACAGTAATTTTACATAGGTATCAAAAAACTTCGCTTTATGTTATATAAAGATAACACATCAATCTCACGACATAATATATATTTAAACGTTTGAACAGTTTTAAAATAACGGGTAATGTTAATATTTTAGCAAGCGTCATAGAATAATAACGGATTAAAATTGAAGCATTCTAGTACTGTACACGTGACTCCTTATGGTTGATATAAAATAAAATGACCTCGGTCATGTGTGATAGCAAATTGCGAGGGTGATACGTGAACAAATTGCAGGAGCACCGGCGTCACAGAGATCAAGGTTTCGTTTGGACTTCGGGCGTACAAAATCGATGTCTTGAAAAACGTTAATGTTGTATAGCGTATTTTTATTGAAGTTAAATACGAATGTGTGTGAATTTAGAGCATTGAGCTACCTAATGTAACGAACTAAAGCTGCCGGAAAATAGATAAGAGTCTGTTAAGGCGCCATCGGGTACCAATTTTTTACTTATTTGAATTTAAAATAATAAAAATGGTGTATATATACGTTCTACACGTTGGTCTTTTTATATATTAAAATAAGCCAGGAAAATATGTTACTTCTTTTAATTAAAGTCATTGTGAAAAATAAAAGTAACTGCATATAACTCATAGCTATTTATATATTATCTGTGCTCATACTATCGCGACCTATTCAAAAATGTTTGCAGTTTTAATTTAGTAAGAGTTGATAACACCACCCTCACAGCTTAATCACTTTCAAAGGGTTACATTTCCCGTCACCCTTCGTACAAATTATCATGAAATAGTGGTTGATATGCAAACATCTATGAGTCATTCCGCAGCCGGCATTGATTTTGTCGTGTGATATCTACAGACTCACTTCCTTTACGCTGATCAATTTTTACGAGTGTGAAACGATGACCATATTGAACTATATCATGAATCATTCAATAACAAATTCTACCTCTAGGTATGTAAGGTACTTTATAGGTATCTATTTAAACCTAATTTGTAAAATATGTATTAAATTGATTTACTCTGAGTCAATGTCAGACTATTTTATGTTTCTAATTTTTGTTGTGATACTACCATTGATGTAATTGTTTGAATTTATAAATAATTAGATATAACTTAATTTGTCGAATCACTAAAACTACTACACAGAGTCCTTAAAAAGAATAACAAGAATTATAAAAAGTATGAATTATCGGAAGTGATTTAAGCCGAAGGTTTCTTTAACTACGCATAAATGATACTTTTACACATAAACAATCAAACGTGTTTTGAATACGGAAAGTAAACGATTATGAATCGTGAATGACTAAACTGTTGACCACATTTATAAAACCAGGTAATATTACACGTAATACGCGAAATGGTGACTAATTTACTAAACACGGTATTATTCACTTTTATGAATTATTAATTAATGGCAACGATGATGAATGACGTCTTAACGCTTTTTTTTTCTTAATGACATATGTATATTTCCAAATACTAGGTAAAATAAACAGAAATTTATTAAACAAATTATCGAATATTAATTCGATACGATTAAATATGGACTGAACATATTGAAATATATACCAGCCTAGGGTTATGAATTGTGTAGGTATAGTTGTGAATTGTATAATTACAGATACGGTTCTTAGAATATGTAAATTATAGGTACCTATAACCAACAATGATCGCGCTTATAATGAAATCTTCTAACAATTTAATTAAGAAAATAAATAATTCATCAGATATTCCTTCAACCAGCGACGGAATTAGAAAATATGAGATAAATTTAATATATCTTTGAAACAGGTAGGTACCTATTGCTTGGAAATTGGTCCCTAATACAAAAAGAGTAATGTTTTTTGTTATTTTGGAAGTTGTACCTAGATCTGCAGAGCCAATTTTAAAAATCTTATACCAATAGAAAGCCACGTTATCTGTCTATCTAAACTAATATAATAAAGACGAAAATTTTGTATTTTTGTATGTTTATAACGTTTTCACGCAAAAACCACTGGACCGATTTCAAAAATTCTTTCAACATTAGAAAGCTGCATCTTCACTGAGTGACATAGACTACATGTACCATGGGGGACAGGTAGTATATTACATTTAATTTTGTTTTTATCCGGAATCAACCGAATTAACGCAACGAGCAGCTCGAAAGAGTGGATCCAGCATGCGGTCTATCTATGTGCTAGATTTTAATTCAAATATTACGAGCAATACAAGATTCTTACTAATAAAATTACTTTTCCTATTTTTCAAATGTTTAAAACAACATTTCCTAAGAATGAAATTATTGAAATAACGACAAAAACCGTAAGTACAGGGAAGGAAAGTTTATTGTTCATATCAACGCGACGCAATATAACGACCGTGAAAAATAAATATACTTTTTAGCTTCTTTTGAAATTCTATATTTATATTCAGTTGTACGCAACCAAGAACACTTTATCGCCACCTAAATATAAGGTAGGTACCTAAACCTATTCATACCAAAATTTACCTTTCCTTATCTTACCTAGGTAATAAGAGTCAAAAATTAACACAACATGTGTAAAAATTTGTGCTTTTTCTTGTTGCCAAAATAAGGTTCAACTAGGTCAGGTCAACTATTGAAAATAAATTAGGCAGTTCAGTTTTAACAAAAAATAAATTAATAAATAAATAAAATAAATTTTTTATTGCTTGACTCAATAAAAAATTATGACGTAATAAACACAAAAAGTACAGTCGGATTGATAACCTTCTCCTTTTTTGAAGTCGGTTGAAAAACGGCAACGTGTCGAAGAAATATTTAAATGTCCAGAACGATAACCATGTGAAAATTTAATTGTCTCGTGTGATAACTGAAAATGAAAGTTATGAATAAAACGATAAAGATAATATGTATAATTCTTGTAAACACTTCGCATTCACATCGCCCATTCAAGTTTGTCTCCCACGTCGCTCGTCGATCCCCATTACCTAATTAATTACATCAATTGTGGGTATAACTTAACGCTTTTACTGTTTTCTATATAAAAAAATTCGTAAAATTCGCTCATAATAATTTCACGTGGCTATTTCATTTGAATATTAGGACATTCTTACTAGAGTTGGTAATAACGCGAACATTAGCTAAGAAATTTTATCTTTATGGTATGTTTATAAATTGTGTATCGTGGGTGTAGATATATCTTATCAAATCTTAGGAAAATGGTTATTTACGCGTTAGAATTTTGATATACCTTAAACTTTATTGAGAAATATAGTATAGATGAGATTTTAAAAACTAGAATTTGTTAGCTTTTACCAAGGAGTGGTGATTTTAAATGAATTTAAACCTGTTGTTCTTGACTAACTCATTAGCAACCTTGCTTAAAGTAAAACGACATCGACATACAGGTAGGTGCCGGTCAGGATGTCTCCTGCTAAGCGTTCACATGTAGGTAGAAATTTATTTTATCCTGCGATCCTCATCATGATACTAAGACGAACTCGTGAAATCCTCGAGTATTGTCACCGGTACATAAATGTACAAAATTTTTATTCAAAAACTATCCTCAGTTTGGGTCAAAATCGAGTCTAAAGGAGTCAGTCGGTTATATACAAACATATTGGGGAGGTTAATATATTTTATAAGCGTGTTTAAATCATCTTTATATCCACTATAAAATATAATCCAAAATTAACATTTGTACTCACTTGTTGAAGGTCTGCTCGTACTGTTTTATTTCTTTCCTGGAGAATTCGTGGAACTCTGTGAATACATTCACAAATTTATATTTCGGTTTGATTTCGATGCCTTCTTCTAGTTTTTCATTTATCGCCTGCCGCCTCTGGAGTATTCCGCTGAGTTCTTCTGTAGCAGCCATGTTATATGGTAGAGGTTTGAGCTAAAAGTTCGGAGAGCGGTAGGCGAGGCCGAGTCGAAGACGCGAATGTGTTCACTTGAGAGCGACCTTACAAACACTGGCAGTTTGGCCGGTCCACGGCTGTCGGCTCGTACTCCGCGCACTCCGTGAATCGTGATACAATTGCGGGGGACGGATCGACGCGACCGTATGCCGCGCACTGCTTTACAATCTGCTTAATCTTACCGCACTCGACAAATTACAACAAATACCACATAAACCACAACAAAACACTAGCGTCAGGCAGACTAGTAAATCATTATTCATGAATGACACCATGAGTTCTCAATGTTTTTGTTTAATGAACGGTAAAGAATAAAGATTAATCTTAGGATTAACATCTGAAGATCTAATTTAATTAATTGAATGTGAGGTGATTTACATATTTTTATCAAACTAAATTTAATCGCCTAACGCAATATTGTTGCTTGGTACCTATCTATGATTCTGAATAAAGGTAAAATAACACTTAATCGCGCGAGTTTTCTGTAAATAAATGAAATAAGTATGTAAATATAAAAAAAGCACCTGAATAAATTCACGATTAATGACAAAGTCGTCTCGCTTACTCTTATACATACATGTAAGGAAATAATTTAGTCCTAGTGATACTAATCAGGATAATAAGATAAACTCACAAATTCTGTCCGTTTGTGAGTCAAAATCGAGACTAAAGGATTCGGTTACATACTACCATACACACATAGTACTAGTACAAGCATAGTATTATATTATCAAACAAGTGAAGCAAAAAAATATATACAGTGCTACCGTTCTGTGACAAAAAATAAAGGTACGTTTTTTGTCACGTGGCGCTTGAGACCCACGCGCGGATTTTAAATACAATAGAATATATCAACAGACGTGTATCTTGGATATTTCGTCTTTCATGAATTGCTACTAAACATTTTTCGTCATGTTTAATGATATCACATGCCTACACATTAAGATAAGAACGTTGAACTAATTTCATCATCAAAAAATTATTCATATTAAAAACCCAAGGCTTTTATAACATATAATACTACTAGTATAGTATTATATTATATGTAATACTTATGTATACGGTATGGTATTGTATCGTTGAGCTTTGGTAATAGTATAAGTATAATGCAACAGTATCCAGAACATTTCCATTTACAATAGATTAAATAATTTTGGTAGATGTAATTAAAATTAAAAAACCCCGTCCCCATATTGAGGGAATTGCGAAAAACAAAATATTAATTCCTACATTTTGTAACGACCGCCATCTTTATATATTTCATCACATTCACATCGTAATTTATATTCTTTATCATAGCTTAAAAAAAACACCGCAAGGACTTGCTTTCATATTGACCGCAAACAGCATTGAAATCGGTCCATCTGTTTGAAAGCTACGGTTAAACTACGACGCTCCTCTTTTAAGGTCGGGGTAAGTAAAAAGAGTAATAAATAGAGTAATAATTGCTGTGCAATATCAATCTTTTATAGACTCCAAAAGCAATGGTTAGTATTTTTTTCTATTTGTCTGTTTGTGTGTGCGTCAATTATGTTAACCATTGGACACATATTGATAAAATTTTCAATGGTAGGTAATAGTAAGTAAGGTAAGTTAAACTCATTTAAAGAAAACAAATTCGTAAATAATGAATTGATAGAATTACAAAATTTAAGGAACTTCTTTATTTATTTTAATAAAAACTAGACCAACAATGACAGCAGGTACATCTTATATCTTTCACTTTTTCAAAATATTTTCATTTCATATTCATCTTTTTGAATCTCATTCCGTCCAAATACTGTCGTCGTGACATCATTCATGCAGTCAAGAATAAATTCATTTCTAATTCATATATCTAAATACGTAAAAAATATTATTCTGCTTCTTCTTAAAAAATCCACCAAGTACAAAATTTCTTGGTCTATACGAGCGAAGCAGGTGGATAAGAGGTGGGAAGCAAGATACCTAGTAAAATGCGATAATTTTTAGAATGATTAAAAACGCGTGTTTATTTATTAGATAAGATAATAATATGAAAAGTGAGATAATATTAGATACATTATAGTTCCACGTCCAATGTCTCATCTTAATAAATAATGTTTGTTTGAAGTTAATTAACAATTATTTGCTGTTAAGTGAAACTTTGTCGGTTCCCAGAAATGACTTTAACTTTGTGAGTCAAATCACAACTTCCTTTTTAAACGGAATTCATTTACAATTTCGAGAGCCCCAGGAGCGAGTAATTCGAAGGAAGTGACAAATTTCTGTCACTAATACTCATAACATTTAATCAAAAATGTGTGAAGGAGATTATTTCTTTTACATACGTACATATATACTTTTTGCCATTCATCTTTCCGACATCCGTAAATAAATATAGCAATATAAAATTAATCATATAAAATCCAAAAAATGTGTACATAATTTGTTTACTTTTACAATTAGTGTTTATGACTGGTCTTTTCCAACTGCATCGTATTTCATGTATTTGGATTCTAGTTTTAAAGTAATAAATAGTCTAGAATAGAAGCTTAGTCCGAATCCATATTCTTATAGCCTATACCGTCATCATTAGCATCAGTAGATACGTAATGAATTTTATGTTTTATGATAATTTTGCATTGGTGAAGTTTCGGCAGATTAGGTAACTACATATAACATACTACTATACTTTTACTAATTGACCGTAATTTTTAAGATAATTTAGTGCTTAGTAAGAAAAAAAAAACGGCTCAAAACGACATCCATTTGTTGCAATCCTCGGCAGTCCTTTCTCTTGCAAAAATGGGGCCAATTCAGTGTATTGCTGAGCCTACTATTAAGGAACATAGATCAATGCAGCTGTCGTATAAAGTTATTTCTCTTGTCGCAATACTTATATTATGCTGACATACCCAATATGTTTTCTAGTCAAGCTCCATATGACAACCGCAGCCAATCGGCCCTTGGTAAGGGATCGAGAGAAACTAAAATCATACACTTTTTTCTACCTATATGTTGATTAATAGGTCCATACTACGTAAATACAGATTTATCATTGTAAATGCTCAGATTGTCGTGACTTTTTAGACCCGGCAGATAAGTTATAAAGAAATCCTGTTTCTATGTATAATGAAAGGAAAGATTTTTACATTTCTACACGCTGCTTACACGTAATAGGTAGTATTTTTTGTCGATGATATTATGTCACATCGTGAAAAATTATAACATGATTATAACATACCAGCTCTTAATGAGCTTTCGATATGTCATTTATATAACCATGCCTTCACGCCATCCCCGTTATGCAGCACCGGTATTTGTCATACAATCTTTAAACACATGCTAAGAAACAAAGCATAAAATAAGCTAAAATTCTTTTGCAAGGAACCTTTCACGATCTCAAAAGAAACAGGTGGTCTGCAATTGTTTTATCTTCGTGATGAAACGTTCTAGACTCTCAGGTTAAATATAACCATAACTATACCATGTGGTTTGTGGCTTATAATAACGGTACCAATGTAAGTATGGTACCTACTAAGCTATAAAATTTAGGACAAATTATATAGTTTACTTTTTAGTTAATATTTTTTTTTCTGTGCATAATGAACAGCATGGTAAAAACGTATCGATTCTAATCATTTTTTGGTTTTTTGGAATGACGCATATTTTTATTAGTTATTGTGGATTTTTTCATGATGGTGTAACATATTTTAGTAGCTGAAAATGGCAGAGCGAGAAATGGACCTTACACTTAATTGATCGCCATCGCCCACAAACACTTTAGGCTATATTTAATGTAGATAGATGGTAGACAAGTATTTGTGTAAAAGTGCCTGTTATATATATTTTATAAATATAAGTAATTAATTAATTAACCCTCATAAATTTAACACTCAGCAAGATTTAATTTCTATAAAGCAATATCTGCAGTGTCTATAGGTTGTTTAACTTTTTGTCGGCATCCCGTCTATTTGAAAACTAACCCTGTTAGTTCGCCCACTCAAAGGCACACCTTACCCCAACATATTATTTCGTTACATTTGTTAATTAATTAAACACATTATACAATGCTTTGTCATTATCATTCAGAATGGAATATTATTGCAAAACATAATTCCAAGTAACGATATTAATTTCGTAATTGGTACGCAGGCATCTCAGGGGATCCCAGTTTTAACTATATGTAATGAATTAATTTGGACTACAAAAAACCCAGCCCAAACAATGGCTTTTAAACGTTGTTTTGAAGCTCGTCTCATCGAACGTCCGTCATGAGGCGACATTCAAGGTATTTTTTTTACAATAAATTATCCCGAATATAAATCGCTAAGCCTCTGAATCTGACTACTTTATATTGTGACGATGAGGTTACAAAACATGCTTGTGAATTAATATTCATGTTAATACATCAAATTGAAATATTTTTGATAAAAAATATTGTCTACATTATTATATGAAATTAACGCATATTTAAAAAAGTATTCAATCATTCTAATTATTATTCTAAAATTGGTATACAAATCATAATAAACAGTCAACGCATTAAATTCAATTACATCTGTTGATCTGATAAATTACTCAGGTCAGGGAGTCTCGGCAATATCGTCGATTTAGAACCACAAAATATAATCGAAAACGGAAAAGTTCATTCGAGTCCAAAAAGAAAAGGAAAGTTTTCGACAGTAAAAGAATATTTGGTAGATTATACTGCTAATTCAAACTTACATGGCCTTAGATATATTGGTGAAAAAGAACGAACCATCGTCGAAAAGTAAGACAGATGATAATTAATTATTTTTTTTAATTATTGAATTATAACTTACAAGACTGATTGCATTAAATTTCTAGAGTATTCTGGCTTTTTATGTTCAGTTCGAGCGTTATTCTTTGCTCTGTGTTGATTCGAAAGGTGTGGATCAAATGGAATGAAAGCCCGGTCATCGTTAGTTTTGCGGAAACATCTACTCCAGTTTGGCAGGTATTTATGAGTAGCTTTTAAAGGAATCCTGCAAAAATGCATTCACTTTCTGCATAATTCCCATTCCTTATTAGTAAATATTCATGTTGCAGTATTCAAATATCGTAGTTTATGAGTTTTTCGCTTCGGCGATACTGGAGATATTTCTCATACCCTTATACTTTTCCTCTAAATCTAATATATAAAATTCTCGTGTCACAGTTTTCGTTGCCATACTCCTCCGAAACGGTTTGGCCGATTTTGATGAAATTTTTCTTGCTTATCCGGTATCTATGAGAATCGGCCAACATCTATTTTTCGTACCCCTAAATGATAAGAGTAAGGCAGAACAGCGTTTGCCGGGTGCAGCTAGTCTATATATATAAAATTCTCGTGTCACAGTTTTCGTTGCCATACTCCTCCGAAACGGCTTGACCGATTCCTCTGAAATTTGGTAAGCATATTGGGTAGGTCTGAGAATCGGCCAACATCTATTTTTTATCCCGATATTCCTACGGGATACGGACTTACGCGGGTGAAACCGCGGGGCGCAGCTAGTATTTTTATAGATTTATAATATTCTGCCAATGCAATTACATAAGTTCTTTAATTATTTTCCTTCACACAGATACCTTACCCTGCAGTGACGGTATGTATCGAAACAAAAGCAATGCAAACCAAGTTTAATTTTACTGAGTATTACCACCTTTACAATAACGCCTCTACCTATGGAAATCTTACAGATGAAGAGTAAGTATTATATATTACGAGTGTACTTTTTCTTTGACATTGTGTTTGCTTTAATTAATTTGTAACCTGTATGTATATTTAATTTATCATATATATTTAAATAAATTGATTACTGTTGAGAACCAAATAATATTTCAGACGCTTTTTATTTGAGGACGTAAGCTTAGTTTGCGATGATCATTTGGCTCCAGCGAATGGCCGGAAATTCTCCATGGCCAATGAGACAATTGATAATTTAAGAGAGGTATTTACTATTTTTATTATGTGCATTTAATTCTTTCATTTCGATATCGGAAAATAAAATAAACGAATTCTTATCATATATACTCACTTAGTACTTTTCTAGTATGTAGATAATCATTAACCATTTATATCTTTATAACCATCACTAAATAAATGACCAAATTTTATCCATGCATTTTATAAGTATGAGACATATATATGGAGAACCAAATATGCTAAAAAATTATCGACATGACTGGTAAGCAACTTGTGCGTGAGCAGCCAATGTATTGTAAGGATCGTTAAAAACGTCCTATTCTGTATTGTGTAAGTATTGTTCTATATATAGTTACAAGCTACTCGTATTTCAAAAGAAAACGAAAACGCAAATACAATAAACCTCTTTTCATCGTGTTATATTATGTTTTACAAACTAGCATAACAGTTAATTGCTTAGGTATTATTATTGCATTAAGATTATATACTATTAATATTTCAGTTAGCTCCAAACATATCTGAAGTGTTCTTTGCATGCAAATGGAAGGATATTCCGAAAGATAACTGCTCTGATTTGTTCTCACCTATTGTCACCGAAGAAGGATTTTGTTACACCTTCAACAGTCTTGGCGCTGAAGAACTTTTTAGGGTTGAAAAGTAACTATATACCCAATTAGCACTTTACTTTAATTTCCATTGGCTTTTAACGTATGCTAATAATTATAAAAAATTATTCGCAACCATTTTTAAGAATAAATAAAGTTGTATCATATAGTGGGATGCGACCCGCTTCCTCCACCGATCCGTGGCAGCGACGTTGGGTAACAGAATATGTACTTAATAACCCCAACGTAATAGGGTTCCCTTTAACCAAACAAAACTGAAGGAGTAAAAGAAATTCGAATGCTGAAGTAGGATTAAATCATGACTGACAGAGAAACCAGGCGATGATCGATTTTGAGAATTTTTTAGAGAAATTTTTAAAAGATGATCGATTTTCTTTTTCTATTCTTTCAAAAAAAGAAACAAGTTTATGTAAGCATTTCAATGTTATAAAAGTACAAATTTTACGTCAATTACAGCCTAGAATGGTAGTAAATACATTGTTTTTTTAATATTTACACATAATTTTTGTTATAGTTTACATACAGACTACAACTACCTAGAATACGGAAACAGAAACGAGTCTTGGTCACTCGAGGGCGGCTATCCTCCGAGCACTCCCTTGGAAACTTATCCTCATAGAGGCTCTGTAAGTTTTCTAATCTTAAGTAAAATAACAATTAATAGGTTATTTTTTATTGTAATTTTTACATTTATAGTACCTTTACATATAATTTCATAGTAATTAGTACTAGTAGGTACATGCCTACGTAGGTATTTGGGAAAATTGTGTTAGCCTTCTTTATTGCTTTAACTTCTTTATGTTAATGTTTTACTATTAAAACTGGCAAACCTGTATGTCTCTTGATTCATTTAATCCTCATGTGTTTTTTGCTATAATCCTAAACTTCCATATTAAACGGATACTAGTGAAGAAAACATAGGTATCGTGATATAGTGAAACAATTAACCATTCACCTTTTAAAGCATAGAAAGAGTAAAGCAAAACAATAGCAATTCTGTGTGAACACTACGCGAAAGGTGAAAATAAGTGGAAACATTCCCTGGGAGATTGCCAAAAACCTACCGCATACCTTCACTATGATGCTGCAGGTTCTTAAGGCTTTTGACCTTTCGCATTATGTAACGATAAACAAAAGGATTCCGTTCTATTTCAGTGGTTTTAACCTTTTTTTGAACAGTACATAACATTATCGGAAATGGAATGTCAATAAAACATGTATTCAATAAAATTGGACCGTTTTAAAATAATAGATAAAAAGCCAACATCGGCAGGTTAGGATTAAGGTCAGGTTATTAAGGTTAGGAGAAGTTCGTTGTGCGTAGCTTCCTTAATTGAGTCATATTTTAATGGGTAGGAAGAAAGCGATCAATGGTTACGATGCATATTGCATTATATGCAATGCATTCTAAAACACCATTTTTACCACAGATTGGCAGTTTAGATACCAGATCAGAGTTTGATATTGAAACCCAGCCCAAATGACTGTGTCTAGCTTATAGGCTAGAACTTATATAATAGAAAAAAAAAACATTTAAAATAAAGAACCTACGTCTAACGAATCTACTACCAAGACTTCGTTCTCATTAAACATGATAATTAGATGGATGAAATTTTTAAAGATTATGTATTTGAATTGAAAAACATCTATACATAAATAAATAATCGGGGTTAAGCAATGATTTTCACGGTCATGATTTGGATGGGTGGACAAATTTTTGCAAATCAATGTAAAATTCCATCTCGCACTATTGTTTAGGACGTCAGTTATAAAAAGACCTTACGTAATTCATAATCTGATGAGGTGGGTATATTTGAACCGCCTTCAAAAAAGAAGGAGGTTATCTATGCGACTGTATTTTTTGTTTGTTACCTCATAACTTATTACTAGGTGAACCTAGTATCTATTTTTTTTTTTGTAGATTTACAGCAATTTGTTATATTTCAGGGATATGGCGCTAAAGCTGGATTAACATTTCTGCTAACAGCCAAACAAATAGATTTGGATTATCTATGTAAAGGTCCGGTACAAGGATTTAAGGTAACCTTTATTTAATTGCAATTAAATTACACCGATATCGTTTTTATACCTTACCTTACCAATTTTCTGACCAAAATTTAAAATAGGCCACGAAAATTGACTTTTACGGCATTAAGCCAAAATGTGCAATTTACATTTTTTTTTTTTATGTCATAGTCGGCTATGGAGCTGGTGGGTCGCCTGATGGTAAGCGCTACCACCGCCCATGAACATTTGGAGAGGCGTAAGGTCAATTGCAGACCTTTCGCCTCTACACATGGATTGCCGACTTTAATTGGGAAGGGATTAGGAAAGGATTGATGAGAGGAATAAGGAAAAGGACTGGGAAGGGTAAGGAAAAGGATATGGGCCTCCGGCTCACCCACTCACCGTACGAAACACAATAGCAAGCTATTATTTCACGCCGGTTTTCTGTGGGGGTGTGGTACTTCCCCGGTGCGTGCTGGCCCAATTCGTGCCGAAGCGTGCTCGACTCCCACAATAAAAATTACATAAACATTTTTACAACTTGAAACTTGAAATTACTTAAATCAATTTATCTGTTTCTTACATTGTGCTTTACTTAAAGCATGTTCACAAAAAACATTTGTCACACATACTTTTTTAGATTCTTCTCCACAACCCAGCAGAGCTGCCACGCCTTTCCCAACAATACTTTAGGTCTCCACTCTCGCAAGAAGTAGTCGTTGCTGTTAAACCTAAAATGATGACAACCTCTGAGGGTTTGAGACCTTATGATCCCCACAGGTATTGAATTAAAAGATATTTCAATGTTTACGAAGCTTTTGTTTTCTTATGTATATATACAATAAATAGGCACTTCACTTAAGAAAATACAAACTAAGTGCTAAATACTGCACATAAAATATAGGTAATTATATTTTTTTATGAAATGTTCTTTTATCAAAAAGAAAAATGAATTTTTATCAACTAATATGAATTTAAGTACAATTACATTAAATGTTTTGATTTTAGACGGCAATGCTATTTTCCAAGCGAGCGCTACCTCAGATACTTTAAAGTGTACACACAAGCCAATTGTGAAATGGAGTGCTTAACCAACTTTACCTTCGCGAGGTGCGGTTGTGTACATTTCGGCATGCCACGTGAGTAAAATATAGAATATATACCCAAAAAAATAAGAAACGGTTACGAGGTACATGTGTCTGAATATAATGCCTATGATCTTTCAAATGATGATTGGACGTAGAATGGTTGCGTACGAAATAAATGTATATTTTTCTCCCAATATACTTTTCTAATTGATCCAACTTTAACACCACATACCAAGCAAACAGACCAAATAGGAGATCAGAATAGAGTAGATCAATATGTCACTGACTACTACTGAAATCAGCCGTTTAATTAAAACGCTAGCCTCTTTACTAAACGGTACCGTTCAAATACCGGCCTGAGGTTAAATTGTAAGGCTGATTACGCTAGTTGGTTGCGACACATAGCCATATGTGGATATAAAGCATTCAAGAGCATTAGCATTTAGCACCTAACTGAAATAAATCTCATCTAAAGAGATCACCAATGTTCCTGGGGAGAATTTCTATACCACTCTAAATTATAAAATGAGACCAAAGGACAACAATTTTCTATCAAACAGAAAAATAATCAAGCCGATCGAAAATCCACTTTTTTATCGAATTACAAAATACACAGTCGAATTAAGAACCTTAGTTTTCGGGATTGTTCCTAATTCAATGAGCACTATACTTTATGAAATGCGACTTGATACTTTAAAAGTAGAATCAATAAGAATAATACATGAAAAATATCCGTTACGTTATTCGCATAATAGAGTTGCCTAATTTGTATTTATTTTGAAGATGGTCCGGACATGTCTGTCTGCAATGCCGGCAGCGTGGCCTGCATAAAGAACGCACAAAGTAAGTTATTACATGAATTGCTGAGTGAAATTTTATTCGGTCCAAGGCTATCCAGTTGTTTTTTACCATGTATTAAAGGTGTATGAGACTCTAAACACCAATATTTCCACCCCTTTCCTATCTTATACTTACATTGTACGCACAAGTAGTAGCTACCTGTTCCTAGCTAACTTCTTTTAAACACGATAATTCCATTAATATTTTTGTAAGTTTGTCGGGCAAAGAATAATGATTTATTATTTCTCTAAATTATATGAAGTAGCTTATTTTAAAGTTAGGGTCTGCTATTCATTGAAGTCATACCTATGCATAGGTCTAACCCACAATAAATGTCATAAATTGCAATACAATGCTTCACGTATTCTGCTAAAATCGTGACTCAAAGTGACCTTAACATTTACGTTTTTGTAATTATAGCATACTTAGAATGTTACTATCACTTAGATAGACGTATAAGTCACATATGTAGGTGCTTATTCAATCATTCTTTATGTAATATCATATTAAGTATATACATAGAAGTACTCGTAGATTTTCTTGGAAGACGATCCTCGTAATGACCCTCGTAATCACTTAACGTAGTATTCATGTTTAAAGGAGACCAAACTAAGTATAAACGCAATATCATCGACGTAGAAAAAAACAATTTCTCTCCCATCAATCGATCTTACGAGTCACGACGTAGCGTACCTTATGCATTGATGCTAAAACCTCATTTCTAAAACATTGCTCCAACGCATTTCCTCTCAATAAGCATTTCATATTGCTTACAATCTACATATGTGTATAAATTTTGATATCTTCCTATCACAAAACTTCTTACGCAGTGGAACTAGTAACGGTTGAAATAAAATCGGGATTGGAACGCGACGAGAACACAAACGACACACTGGGCGACGCGCGTAAGGTCGCCGCTCGTTGCAAATGTCTTCCCGCCTGCACCTCAATAGAGTACGAAGCGGAAACATCGCAAGCAGACTACGATTGGAAAGCTATTTACAGGGCGTATCATTTGCCGATCGATGAAGAATCTAATGAGTGAGAATATCTTACGTTTTTAACTTTTTGAGTAAGATTAAGGTTTTGGAGCAAATGGTTTTGACGGTTAACACAAGGCCCTTTACCCTTGTCTTAAAAAGCTATAACACCCGTTGTGTCTAAAAAAAATGTCTCACTTTGTCACACCAGGTTAAAATGTTTTTTAAAGCATTACTGTTTTTAACTTTTATATTTTAATAAAAACTTTTTAGCCTTCTCTATGCTCGGGTCATGATATTCTTCAAAGAAGCTCAATTTATAACGTCGCGGAGGTCAGAGCTCTACGGGCAAACAGATTTTTTGGCAAACTGTGGTGGACTGTTGGGTCTTTTCATGGGCTTCTCTATATTAAGCGTCGCTGAAATATTATACTTCCTTTCATTAAGGTAATCACACTATTATTATAACTTTCAACGTTCACTGTATATTATTAGCTCGGTTTTTAATTTAATTGCTCTTTATTTGGATATTAATCAAATTTCTCACTGATTTTGCAAATTTTTATATTATTAATTAATAAGTTGATGAACCTAGGAAAACGTATATCACTCACCGACGCACAATAGTTCCGCTAAGTTAAATAATAATTAAATCTATTAAGTGAGATAACAATCAGTTTTAATTCATTACGGTCGGCTAATTTTTGGTTTAATTAATAACGAATTGGCCTTGACTTATCGTTTTCCTAAGATAAAACGTACATTCATTAAAATATAGCATTATATAAATATAAATGCTGCAATTAACCTGTACATTTAAAATAAATTGGACAAAACGTATTATATTACATATTATATAATGCTAAGAGTTTATTGTTTTAGGCTATGCTGTGTTGTGTGGCGCAAGCAACATTCCAAAAGGGAAAAAGTTGAAAGCAACGGAGTGAACCCTACACCAGCAAAAATTAAATATCAATACACGGATTAATTAATTATTATTTATGATACGTCTCCAAAATTGCACGATATTTTGACTTTTCATTAAGATAAATATGCATGTTAAGATAACATTTTATTCTATTTCATGTTTCGTATTAACTAATAAAAGGTTTAAAGTTTTCTGACTTTACTTCATAGTCCTCTCGAAAACCTACAGTATAAATCATAAATATGAATTATACTGTTTATTCATACACATTATAATTATGAACCATCTTGTCATATTGTATTGCTCTAATAGTTAAGGGCACGAGGTCAAGGCATCAAATCTAAATAAAAGAAAAAATGCAGTTACGTACATTTATTTCCTTCAATAACAATCAATAAGTAACTATAAACCTACATACATACATCATAACGTTGACACAACATTTATTCTCACACGAAGGGAGCAAATACACATATTATTCCTAAATAAAGCTTATTGGGAAAATATTTGCCTAATACAATGCAAACACAGCATTTTAAATATAGGTAGGCTACATGAATGTAATACAAAGGGGGTAAAATTACGTGACTAATTCTCTAGTTTAAAGCAGTGGTGGCTCAGTGGTGAGAACCTCGGACTTCAAAATCGATAAGTCGGGGTTCGAGACCGGGCGGAGCCTGCAGGAAATAAATTGATTTTTCAATTTATCTGCGCATGTGGATAACATCACCACTGCTTAAACGGTGAAGGAAAACATCGTGAGGAAACCGGCATGTCCGAGAATTAAAAGTTCGACGACATGTGACATCTGCCAACCCGCACTTGGCCAGCGTGGTGGATTATGGCCTGAACCCTCATAGGAGGCCTGTGTCCCAGCAGTGGGAACATATATGGGCTGATGATGATGAATTCTCTAGTTCTAGTAAGTCATAATTAAATTTATGTTCATTATTTTAATTAAAAACAGAATTGAGGAGGCATTAAGAAAAATGGTATTGATTCGATTATGGTTATTACTTTATATCTGTGTGTTTAAAAGTTTGGATATGCTGATATTTTCATAGAACACTTTATCATTGCATGGCCGTTGTATTGAAAACTGATAGGAACAATACGCGTAGGCAGAGATTTGCTTTGTATATTTTAGCGTGATCGTGGAGACAAATCAAACATACTTAATTTCATTAAAATCCGTTCAGGCGTTCTTGAGTTAGATAAGTGGCGTAACTAACAATTTCATACTATTGTTATTGACTATTACAACCATCCATATGTATAATCGTTGTTTTTTTTATAACATTTATTAATTAGAATACAAATAATAAAAAATTACTACTAACGCTTCTAGTAGATAAACCAATGCAAATTGTTTGATACTTTATGGTTTTCCTATTGGCTGATTTGTTCAACAATATACCAGCTAAACATTTTACTACTATACACAAATTTATAAGTGAGCACAGACAGCTATCTAGACTTTAATTTACTACTACAGTAGACTTGGTACGATTACATGTAATGATTAGTCGATACAAAAACGCGTTTGACTTGACTATGCAATTACATATAATTAAGCGTTGTTATAAGTAAAGGCTATAAAGATACACGTGCCTTTAAAATACCATTATTCAATATAATTAATTCTAAGCAATCTTCGTTGTACTTATAACGAAGTCCAAATATCGGAAAAGACACTACAAGACGGTGAAGTCTTCCACCGACGCACTTTTCTAACGCCCACTATCTACTGTAGGGGTAAATCAAGGTTTTTATTAAATAATTAAGTTTAGTTCTTGCGGTTGGCGCGATTACGGCGCATGTTGGTGTGACACTGCGGGCAATACCACTTGCCCTTCGGCGGCGCCGTTATACCGACGCACGGATAGTGGAACCATTCGTATGGACACTGGAACGCAAAAATAATTACATTAATAGGAAGTTTAAATTAATTTAGAGGGAGATAGAATACCTGTTACATAACCTTCGACATGTTGCTTCTTGTAGATAATCGATTTGGAAAACTAAACCCCTTGGAATTGCACTTTGATATCTTTCAACAATTGATTTATCCAGTATGGGTTACATTTCTATTCAAGTAACATCAAATTAAATATATTTCTCATCATCCTATCAACAGCATTTAAGGATAATACGGTAACACACCCTCGTTTGAACAATATTTATCCTCCAGAAATTTAAGCGGGGACCCCGCGGCTTTACGTACATTCGTTAACTATGATGCAGTATACGTAATATACACGAAAGAAAAATTCAATGTAATGAATGTATGTAAATATGAAAGCATATGTTTAATCTTCTCAAATTTCAAAGCTTGAATATCAAAGAGTACAATTTAAATGAAAGGGTTCTTTAGCATAAACAATAACATTGAAAAGCGGAAAAAATGCAAATATTTATACATATTTTTGAAATAGAACTCACGTCGTGGTTATCGCACGCGACCATGTCCCCGTAGGAGACCTGGTTGCAGATGCAGTAGCGCGGCTCGTTGGGGTCGTACGTCCACTCCTCCTCCATGTGCTCTTCGATGCTCGTCTTGTTCACGCCGCTGTTGAGAGCGCTGGAAATTATTCATTCAAATAAATATCATTGTGTTAGTCTTTCTGTTTTAAATTTTAGGTTCTATTTATAAAAATCAATAATATACCAGTTGTGTAGTGTTCTCAATTTGAAAATCATGGAAAGAGAAAAGTATTCTTTAAATAGTACAATTTTTTTTTGGTGTTGATCAAATCCATAGACAAGCATCACGATGCTAGGATTCGAGAATAATGGGTAAATATCTAAATTTAGGATAAACTGAAAATTTTCGAAAAAGTTTATATTATACTAGCGTCCCGCCCCAGCTTCTACCTTGGTACACACATAGCATTCAAGAATCACGTACATATCCAACGGTGACAGGACCTTTGAAATTAATATAAACAAAAACTCTTCAGCTTTATATTAAGAGTATATCTAGACTAGGAATTATTAATTTACGCAAAAAGCAGTGGTGCCTTTAGTGATGAGGACCTCGGACTCAAAATGCTCTTAACTCACTTGATAAGCCGGGGGTTCGATACCAGGCGAGTGTGAAGGAAATAAATAGATTTTTCAATTAATTTGCACATATGGATAACAATGTGGACAAGAAACATCATGAGGAAACCAGCATGTCTGACAATCAAAATTTCAACAACATGTGACATCTGCCACTTGGCCTGCACTTGGCCAGCGTTGTGGATTAGGCCTGAACCCCTCGTAGGAGGCCTGTGTTCCAGCAGTGAGAACATAATATATGGACTGATGATGATGACTAATTAACGAGTTTGTTGGAAAAATCTACTTACACGGCGGTGGGCGAGGAGGAGCGACTGGCGGCCGCAGCTACAGACTGCGAGTGCAGCGACGCACCGCTGGATGTGCTGTAGCTGCTCTTCCTGAAATATTATTACTCTCTTTAGTTTTATATATAAAAGTCTTCACTTTTATACATACAGGGAACATGAGACTTCTCCCATGTTGCCTGTGATGTATGGGGCGAATGCATTAGCATCTGTTCGATTTTCTTTGCGGACGAGTATGTGTACCCTTTTGTGTCCCAGACCGACACATTCTTTTTTGTTTGTCCCCGCGTCGGGACTTGTATCAAAGACCCCTTGGTTTTTACGCTAATTTGCGTTAACTATTATACCAAGGATGCGATCGAAGTTCTACTTTTATATAGAATTTACTTTTCGCCCGCGACTTTCTCAAAGGAAATTCCACAGAAAACAAGATGCTTCTCTGCGGTAAAATGTAGCCTTACTCTCTGACCTCCTACGTATCTCCTGACACAAAGATCATATCATAAAATCGCTCAGTTGCGACGAGAAACAAATAATTGTGTCGTAACTAAAAAGTATTTAAAAATTAATTGGTTCAATGTCTAATAGAATTAATCTTTGGTGTTTTTCTATTTTTTTTTTACCAACGACCCTACTAAAAACCGTAAACGTGTGATAGTACCTATATATATATATATATATATATATATATATATATATATATATATATATATATATATATATATATATATATATATATATATATATATTTAGTTATAAGTATTTAGTTTTTAAAAATAGTATTTGTAGTGTTTATATTAAAACAATTGATGTACAAAAACTGCAAAACTTACTTCTGTTTGGTGTGCCGTTTGTTGGACGACGACGCTGTAGCGTGGCCGTGCGCGGTGGTGTGGTGGCCGTGAACATTGGTGGTTTGACTGTGAGCCGTCGGTACTACGCCGTGACCTGATAATATGTTATATCGATTATGTACCAAATAATAAACATGGTTTGAATTTAATATGCATTGTTGATAAAGCCTGTCTGTCACATATTATGTTATTTAATGTTAAGTTAGGATTTTTTCTATTATACTTTGCATTGGATGCAATATGTAATTCGCTCTCTAGACATTTTTTTTCAAAATTGCAGTGTGTGGTTTGCACTGTTCCGTGTGCAGTGTGCAGTGTGCAGTGTGCAGTGTGCAGTGTGTGGTGTGTAGTGAGAAGTGTGTGGTGTGTGGTA
>NC_052106.1:4340957-4419927 GCF_012273895.1 Zerene cesonia | reverse complement strand
TGGTCGTGGTGCGTGGCGTGGTGCGCGGGGTGGGCGGGGTGCGCGGAGTGCGCGGAGTGCGCGGGGTGCGCGGGGTGCGCGGCGTGCGCGTGGTGCAGCTCGGCGCCCGCCACCGCCTCGTACGACGCCTTCAGCGACGCTGTGCGGCGACCGTGCTGCATCTACACGATACATACTCGTATTAAATATGTGATTAAGCATAACCATTATACCAATGATAAGCACATTCTTTGTGCTTATTTTTTTTAAACTATTGTACTATCTATATAACATAAAATAGATAAAAAGAGTTCCTCGATAAATCAAATGTGACCCTTTTAAATATTCTTTAAGAAGTGTTCACTAACTGACTGCCGTCCGATGTCACAACTTAAAAAAATGTCTAATTTTGTCATTTTTTTAATAAAAATCATCTCGTAAAGCAGCCAAAAAAAAGTAAATACCAATCCCAGTTCTGTATCCAACCAGCACAGACGATCATTATGTTTTAAACAACTTCAAAACAGTTTTCTTTATTTCATTTAGGGTATAACTGTTTTCAGAAGTGCACTATTTTAAAATTACTGCATTTTAGACACATGGATGGTAAATATAATTAATTACCTGTTGTGTGGCTGCAATAGCTTGACTAGCAGCTGCTGCAATAGCACTTCCCGCATGACCCAGCGAGTATGAATCTCGACCCAATGCAGCCTGAAACATAGGCATACATTAATTGTACAAAGAAAATAATAAAATTATTATACAACATTTTTTGAATTGTTTTTTTTTTAATGTTTGAAATTGAATGTTCACCTGAATGGCTGAATCTGTTCTCGACAGACTTCCATTTGTAGTGTGTGCGCGTGAGTCTCTATTATTCCAACTTTCACGTCGCTTCTCTGTCCTAATTCGATATCTATAATGTAACAATTAATAAAAGTGACATAAAAATACTTTTTGAAGTGGGAGTGACCCCTTAAGAGTCGACAGCGCATTTACAGAGGCACCTACCTCTACGTATAATAAATCTATATACTAGTGAAATTTGGTGAATTGTAATTTTTTTCTTTTTTTTTTGTGACAGTCGGCAATGGAGATGGTGGGACGCCTGATGGTAAACGCTACCACCGCCCATGGACCGCCCATAAGGTGTGCAATCGACCTTACGCCTCTACAAATGGATTGCCGACTTTCAATTGGGAAGGGATTAAGAAAGGATTAGGATAAAGGAATAAAAGAAAGGACTGGATAGGGGAAGGAAAAGGATATGGGCAATTGTTGGTCTCAGGCAAAACCTAACAAAAAAATTGAAAAAACAAATAGAATATGATTAAAAAGTAGTAGATAAATATGAGAATTTTATATTCGTAGTACTCAAATATTTTAATCACAATGGATATTACAAAATACAACAAAAGTCACCACGAAAGATTGTAAAGCATTGAATCAGTTATAGTTATGTACATACTTCATAAAGTACATTTTTCAGAATATTGTGTTTATGGTAGAATTATCGAATAATATTTAGTAATAAACTACAAAATAAACAATCTTTTTAGAATAACTTTTTACATTTAGGACTTACCTACTCTCCTTGTAATGATTATTACTAGAAGTTGTGGTATGATTTGTATTTGTATCAAGATCCAAAGACCGTTTCTCTAATAGTTCAGTAATTCCTTTGTTATCTGCCTCTAATTCACATTTAAATTTATGTAATTCTGTGTCTGTGAAAAATATTCACATTACATTACATCTTTTGTTTAACTTTTAAGCCAAGTGGAAAAAAAATTCAAGAAATTTTATATCTTTAATTTTATTTTCTGATACCAATTATTTAATTGATCTAATTTGTACCCCAACATTTTTTTAGTTAGGCTAAAAGTATAATTAGGATAAACTTCATTGTGTAAACTTATTTTAAATTAAATAACTATGCAATCTAGCTTTCTTAAAGCTCCACAGTTATAGTTTAATTTACAAAAGACCTTAATAAAATACTCATGTCCTAAATTTTCACATTTGAAATAGTACTATGACTTAATAACTTACCCAATCTTCTTAGATATCTGTCAACTAAATCATACATTTGATTTGCAAGAGCTACTTTCTCATCTGCTTCTTCCAAAGTCTTGTTGTAACCTTTTTTTATATCTACAAATTCTGTATCCGCCTGATCTGTATTTATATCACCTCGTCGACATCCCCCGAATAACATCCGAACCCGTTTTTCCAATGTATCCATATTATCTAGGGGAAGTTTTAACGACGTAGTTATTTAATGATAAGCGAAAAATATGTAAAAATAAGAACAAGAATATCAAAATTATAAAATAAAGATAAATACTTTGAACGGATAAATCCATTTCTCGCATTTCTGTGAAGCGATCTCTTAATTCTTGAGGAAGATGTTCGATCACTGTAATTAATAAGAATTTCTGTAAGTGTAGTGTGACAAAAAATACAGAAAATGTAAAAAGACACTATAAAAATGCATGTAAGCTAAAACCATTTTAAATTTATCATTTTAAATTCCCCGCCATATGAGTTATTGATTGAAGACCATAACAAAAAAACAATAGTGCCAACCGTAATGGCGATTGGAAATAACCAAGTAACTGAACAAAAGGTCGACTTACTTTCCAAGTAATCTTCGAGGTACAGCATTTTTGTGAGTACGGATATTTACTATAACTGAATAGATTGCTATATTTATAATAGTTTTTACGAAATGTATTATACAACAACGTTTTAAATGTAATACCAGTCAACGTGGTCTGTATACAACGTCACCAGAAAAAAGTTGCTATAGATAGAGATTGGAGTATAGACAATAGAATAACAGTTACCTGACAATACTTTTTATATAAGTATTGCAATCATTGTTTGTAAGATAATATAATTTAATAAAATAATTAAATGATAGTTACCACTATATTAGTGGTTGAGTTTAGATGATCATGGATGACATAAATCATGATAATGTAAATTCAATTTTTTTTTCAAGAATTTTCTTTGTATGCTTATTAAGTTAAATTAATTAGACCAAATTAAAAATGAAATGGGAATACACGGAAGACACTATCTTTAAAATAAAAAAGAATCATTAATCCCCTTACTGAAGTTGTTTTAAATCTATTTTCGCAAAAGTAAAATAACAATAGAGCAAAATCAATATTTTCAGCCAAAATGATACGCAGACCGTTGACGGAAATAAAATTGAAACTCGAAGATCTACAAGAATATGAAAACTCTCGGCGAGATCAATCAGCAAATCGATCTGCTCAAGAAATCAGAGAAGAAGCCCCTAAAACTGTAGGTGGTTCAAAGACGGTTGAAGAGATACACAACAGAATCGGTTATACTGCAAAAAAGCGCAATAGTGGAACAAGTTCAGTGTAGATTTAATTTATTTTCAGTCCACAATAAAGCATGATAAAATAATTATGTGAATTTTAATTTGGGTTGACTTTGTTTATGAATTAAAGACAAATATCGATATATAGAGAAACTAATTCTCTGTCAACGTTAATATTTATTTGTTAAATACCAAACGCATAAGGTTTGTTCACGTTTTATAATAAGTATTAATTATAGCAACATTTTAAGGTAAAATAGTAATGGTAAATAAGAGCTTAAGTAAATAAATACATGCTTGTCCGAGAGAATACTACAGTGGTTGCAATATAATATTATTTCACAAGTAAGTTAATAACATAATTTTAAATCATACAACTATAGTGACCGTGATTACTTTATTATGTGACTCCTCTCTGTTTTACTATTGTTGCAGTAAGCTGTTTTGTGTCCCCGGACATTGACATTATTCAGAATTCCTTAACAAATATTATAGACACTTGGTCTATAAATAAATTTATTCCGTAATCCATGTCTAATGCCTCAGAAATAACTCATTGATAATAATAAAAATCAATATATATATAATGATTTATCGGTATCGATTTCGTTTATAATCAATAGTTACTGTATTGCTTTCCGAACCCCATTGGTTCTTATATGTTAAATTATATACTTCGATTCAAAGCGCTTCTAAATGAGGTCGAGTTGAATAAATAATAATTTGAGTTATATTATTACTCTTATGGTCACCCAATTAGAATAGGACGCATCTCCTCTACGTGGCCTCTCGCTTGGCTCACTTTTCAGCCGCGAACTTGCTCGGTTTGACCGTTTATTTACTACGTCTACTACCAAATGTTAACAAAAAACTAGTGATAAAGAGAATATCCGATTCATTACATTCTGTGACACTGTAATGTCATGTACACAGTACATTAATTAAGTTGTGTACTGCACGGCCTATAGAGTAACTAGTACCTAATCTGTGAAGTAGTTTAGTACTACGCTAGTATTTAGTCTGTGTACTGCACCAGTAGGTAGTAACTATAACTAGTACTTAATCTGTGGACTGCACTAGAAATTTCTTGAAAGCGCTCTAAATACGAATTATATTTAAATTATTAATTTTTATTGTTCTGATTTGTAAAAAGCAGTTATTGTTGAATTATTATCTTTGCTACTGAAATAAGCAATCAAGATTTAAAAATATGTCCGACACAAAAATAATGGAGGTATGATTTTATAACGTTCGGTGATTACTGATTTGTTATAATGACTTTTTTATTCTTACAAGATTTTCTTTAACAGTTGAAAAGCGACATTGAAGAATTACAAGAATTATTGAAACAGGCCAAACGTAAAAAGGTTCAAGACATATTATCGCTAGAAATTCGTAAATTGGAAACAGAATGGATAGATTTGAAAGAGAAGTCGAAAGAAACTCCAATGGAAGTGTCTGTTGCAGCACCTTCGGCACCTGCTCAGAATAAAAGATATCAAATCAAATTGAATGGTTATGGTGAGTATGAAATTTACAATCGATTTACTTTCAATATTATAAAATTGATGCCTTAACCGGTAATTTTGAGGTTAATTAAATAATTTTGAGGTCCGGTGTTCTGCTCGAACTTCGGTGTCTAATAGAAAGTAATACTGAATGATCGAATTAATTTATCTTGTTCCCTATAAAAGGTATAAAATGACATATTAATTAATAAGAATGTTGTTAATGTGAGCATTGCGATGTACGAATGACCAATATAGATATAATATAAAATATAATAGTTTAAAAAAACTATAAAACACGCTTTAACAAAAATCATATTTTGCAAATTGAAAACTGGAATAATTTTATCAAATTAGTGTATTGTCATCGGTCCTCAATAAATCTACAAAGTTTGAACGAAATCTGGCCGTTTAGTGGGTCAAAATCGCGCCCAAAGAAGTCAGTTACAAACAAACAAACATAAAAACAAACAAACATACAAACAAACAAACATACAGGTGAAGCTAATAAAAAGCGTGTAAAAATGACCTAAGTTTATATAGTCTATCTAAGTCTTCTGTCTGTATATACAAGTTAATCAAATATTTTTTGTTTCAATAATTTGTTAAAATTTCAGGTTGGGATCAGTCGGACAAATATATTAAGGTTTTCGTAACCCTTAAAAATGTGCACACTCTGCCTAAAGAACAAGTATATTGCAAAATAACTGAGAAGTCCATGGAACTGTTTGTTGAAAATTTGGATGACAAGGACTATACATTGGTCATTAATAATTTGCTCTACCCAATAGTAGTTGGTGAATGTCATTGGAAGCAGAAGACGGGTGAGTAATTCGAAATTTCTATTTATCTTATTCAAGCTGACAGATTGTAAAGATTTTTGCCAAAATTCATAGGTGTACATGTATCACACACATAACTCAATAACTATAAGTTGTTCTTCAAACGCGTTTATGTAACAGAGAAGTTGACTTCAAAAACTGTGCTTTAATTGGACTCCCAACATTTCAGCTTTATTAAAACTAGTCAACTAGTAATTTTGTTGTAATAAGAGAGAGAGAGAGAGAGTTAATTTTTTGAATGTGCTAGCTTCAGAACATCAGGTTAGATATATCTGTGATTCATGTGTGACATATTTCTATATATCTACCAATGGCGAAGCTATGGGTGATACAGAGCCCAACAAACAATTATTAAGTTTGTATATTAAGATTGTTTTAGCATTAATATGCTTTAAGAATATAGTTTTAAATATATTTAAATATTAAATTCAATATTATTTAATTAATTATGTTTAAAATTGATTTATAATTTATTTATTTTTTTTTTTTGTTTTAAGATATGGTTGTTATATTCCTTGCAAAATCTGACAAATCACTGAAGTGGTCTCACATGACAGAAATTGAAAAGAAATTTGATGATAAACGCAATAGCCGCTTTAAGACAAATCCTGAGGATATGGACAATAAGGATCCTCAGGCTTCTATTATGAGTCTTATGAAAAATATGTAAGTACATCATACTACCTAAGTATTAAAAATTAACAATCAAGCTTTTTTAATTGGATAAAATAGAAACAATCTGTTTACATTTGAAGCCATTCTTATACTGTTTAGTTATTCATTAAAGCAATTTAGTTTGAATTTTTTTTCTTTTTCACTTTTTATTATTAGGTATGAAACAGGGGATGATGAAATGAAGAGAATGATATCAAAAGCATGGTATGAAGGACAACACAAAAATAAAACTGACACCTTGGACCTGTGATAAAATAACCAGAAATTTGAGTGCAGAGAGTCTGAAAGTTAGTATGTAAGAATTATTATAATCATAAGCTTTATGTTAATGTATGAAGATTAACTTCAAAATAAATCATGTAAATTAAAAATTTTTTTTTTATTTATTTGATGCAAAATAATTTCGATGATTCAGGTAGGCCTATCACTGCAGATTTTTTTTTCAAGCATTTTTTTTATTTACTTTCACCTATCCCAATGTCTGAATCTGAAATCAAATCTGACAAGTAAAACAAGTTGAAATCTTCTGTATGTATGTAAAATGGATGAAAATGTCAAATTTTTATGATATAGATGATAGAGCTGATCTGATGATGGAATTGGAAGGTGGCCATAAGAACTCAGTAATTAAATGACCAAAATAATTAGTATGGGCAAGTTTCTATTAGAGCACTTTGGTGCAGGTGATAACTAGGATCATTTAGAGGTGGTTCATCTGATGGTATGCATTTACCACTGACCATGAACATTTGCAGTGGTAAGGCGTTGGGGCTTTTATGGGATACGGGACAGGTAAATGACGACGAGGTTAAGAGATAGGATTGAGAAGGGTAAAGAAAAGGATACGGACGTCGGGCTCTCGCACTTAGCAATGCAAATTTTAGCATGCTGAACTTCTGTGGGGGTGTGATACTTTCCCTAATGGGATCTGATACAAATCGAACGATGATGATTTCCTCTTCTATTACATAATATTAACTTCTCTTCAGTGTGCTCATAAAAAAATATATGAAAAGAAAAATCCTTCAATGCATTGTTAAGCTTTTTTTCTTGTTAAAGTGAAAATGGTTGCTTGTGTATTGGCTTTAGAGGTATCGCTTCACCCTTTTATACTGGTTTGGAATTGTAGCAATTGATATTGAATTAACCGCTCGGACGCATCTAATTTCAGCATCCCACGCGAAGACGACGCAAACGATTGCACATATTTGTCATTTTATCTTTCATTAGATATAAATAATTTTTTCCGCTTTCACTTAAGATAAAGGTATGGTATATAAATAATTAATTGTTTGAATAATAAACGAACATAAATTAAGCATTTTATTTGAATTCGATAGATGATACTCTCTAATTCGACCAATTCATTATTCGCTCCGGCTGACCGTAATGAAAAAGAAATAACCTACGTTACTCAGCAAAAGCAACTTCTGAGACGATAAGGAAAAATATTTAAAACCGGTCGAATAAATTTTAAGCTATTTTTTCGGATAAGAGTAAATACTATTAAAGAAATTTCTGAGAACCCTTAGAGGTAAAATAATGTACTGGGATTTTGTAAAGGGATTCCTCCTATTGTATTGAATGTGTTACATATACTATGTATGTAAAATAAACCAATAAAAGAACTATTTAAACTAAAGGTGCGGCATTAAAGGGAATAAATAGGTCGACTTCACCTGTAGCCAGTAGGGTTAGTTAAGTCGCAATATTCACGGAAATATATTATACAGAAAAAAGTAGTTATAGATTTATATAAAATGTAAAAACTTCTATGTCCTGCCAGATCGAGACAATGGTTTTGTAAGTAAATCAAACCCTCATTTCTCCGATCATGCGGTAATCGTCTGACGGCTGTCGTTCGGTGGCTATTTCTTTCATAGATTGGTATGGTATCAACCTGATTGATAGGTCCAATTTCATTTCAGAACAATTTAAATAAGTGAATAAATCAAATACGAAAAACTATCCGTTCGCCCTTAAGTTTTCATATTTTTACAGTTATCGTCCTAATCCAAGCGGAGACAAAAGCAAAAAAAGAAACAAATTAAAAATCATTTAACAGACAGAACTTTGTGGTACATAAAAGTAACTATTGACATGGGCCTTGTTGAAAAATCATTTCAACTTAGTTTTTATAAATTTAATTTGATAGCTTTGTATTTCGCGACTTGTGTCTATAAATAATAAACTAAAACTTTTTCTTCATTTATATGGTACTAATGTGACTTCCGCTACTTAAACTATAACTAAATCTCTTGTCTTTTAAATCCAGTTAGTAATTATTATTATACTTATTATTCCTCTACCAATAAAATAAAATCAAATGACGAAACTAGGCTGCTAGGCTTGTATCGCCTTAACGTGGGATGCTGAAATTAAGTTCGTTCTAGCGTTTAATACGTTATCAATCGCTATCATTACCAGGCCGTATATAAGGATGCCAATACAGCCTCAAAGGCAGTTCACAAGCAACCGTCTCTTGTTTAACATCTAAAGGAGAGTAGAAAAATACTAAACAAGGGTTACTATGCATTACGGGAGTTACCTTTTCCTAGCATTGCTTTGTATTTTTCAACCGATAATATCGAAAGGCAATATTGTTGATGGCAGAGAACGCTGCGATCGATCATTATGCTCTGAACTTTCTGACAGAAGATCGTATCGAGACGTTCGTAAACATTTCTCAGTAAGCTCTCCCAATAAAATCTCAACGGAAGTCTCCTTAACTCGAGATGATCGACGCCGGAAAACTTTGCGGAACCAAGAACGAATAGATAGCATCTTGCAACGAAATACTGAAGCAATTAGGCAATTGAGAACCGATGAATTAAGATCTCAGAGACGTTTTCAGTATCTCAAACAAAGAATTATTCTTGATGTTAGATCACCATATGACCACAACTTTGATGACGCCACTCGTAAGGTGAGATTTGATCGAAGTTTGGCACTATTGGGCGCTAGACGAAGTGCATCATCAACAGAACGAGCGGATACGATTGAATCAAGAGTTAAGAGAGAGCGCCGGAATCGGGAAAATTTCAGAAGTGTTGACGATTTAAGACAATGTGAGAGACGTATCACTCGGAATCGTTATTCACTTGAGCGTAATATTGATGTACCTCGTGATGAGTCTGAGCGTAGGCATAATTTAGAAAGGAGATTATCTCGGAATGCATATCATAGAAGACAAGAAACTAGACAAAGGACTCATGTCTCTCCAAATCGTTCTCGATCACTGGCAGGGGAGCAAATACGAGAGATACGAGTTCGAAATGCTGAGAATCAGGAGAGAAGAGAAAGACGCATTTCAATTGAAAATCGACGCAATGCCAACAAACGTAGTGATACTCTGGAAGTGTTACGGAATATCAACTCACAAAAGCGTGAACGATTTATCGCTACTCTGAATAGAGAAGAAATGAGAGAAGGTGTCGAAAGGACAATTCGAGGAAGTTTTACTCGATCGAGATCTCTTACACGTTCAAACCTTCGAAATAGTGTTGCTGCAAATATGCGTGGGCGCAATATCAATTTTATTCGAGAGAAAAGAGAACTCGAAAGCCTAGACGGAGAACGATCTGAGACACGCAGAGATCAATCAAGAGGCTTGTATGTGGAACTTAGAGACATGGAGAGGGAATTCGCTGGGAGACAATATGGTAGATATATGGTTAATGACAAAGCGCTAGTTCGTGAAATTCGAGGGAATTCTGAAATACAAAAGCCTTCTAGAACGATGTCACGTGGTGCAGATCGAGAACGTGTTGCTCGATCAGAATTGAGGGAAAATTCACCAAAACTTTTCCGAGAGGCGGAGAGATTCGCTTCTAGATATGAAAGAAGAAACAATTTGCGAGATACTAATGAACACGTATCACGTATCGACATATCCAGAAATCTATTAAATTCATTCAAAAACGAAGAAAAATATGGAATGTTGAATTGGCAAATAGTATTCTACACGCTACAAGGCATATATCTATGTAGTATTTTAGTTAAAGCATTGAATAGAAATGATAATTCTGTTAAGAAAAATAGGTGAGTTGAGTACCTACTATTTGTATGGCTATGTATTTTGCATATTAGCTAAGTGAAATGTTTTCATTGTTTTTAGTAATGTTTGCATAATGAATAAATGTTATCTAATTTCTTACAGATCCTTTGGATGGTTTCCTCTATCAACTGCAATGAAGAGTGATTGAAGAAAAATGACTAACCGGCACGCCTCCCAAAATATTATAATGTATACATGGCTATTGTGAATCTTAAATAAATGTATTTGTTCTGATTTTTTCGTTTTTCTTCTACATGAACTTAGTATATTTTTTATAACAACACTAGCTGACCCGCCAAACGCTATTCTGCCTTACTCTTATCATTTAGGGTTATGAAAAATAGATTTTGGCCGATTCTCAGACATACCCAATATGCATACAAAATTTCATAAGAATCGGTCCAGCCGTTTCAGAGGAGTTTGGTTACTAAAATTGTGACGAGGGAATTTTATACATCAAAAATATATTATGTATGGTTCCTTCATAATTTGGTAATTTGTATGCTGTGTAATGTTGACATGACAACAATCAATTCATACTAACTCTGCAAATGTTCATGAGTGGTGGTGATCATTTACTATTAAGCGAACTACCAGCTCAGTTGCCCGCTTATGGCTTTAAAAAAACATTGCGTTGCCAACGAGCCATTTATTCGATAAATGAGCGATTTCGCTGTTTGAACGTGACATATACAATAAGTTTCATAAGAATCGGACATTACTATTTATTAGCAACCGGCTCTAAGTCTATTTCTCTTGCAATTTTCATTAAAATCGGTTCATTGGCTTTTAAGCGTGAAAGCGGCAGTTCTATGAACAGAGTTAATACAGTCGCAGAAAGTTTTATCAGAAATAGTTCATTGTTATAGGAAAAATTCAATTTATATTAAACATTTGAGAATTAATTTATAAATATGGAAAACTGCTTAGTTAGAAACTAAGCGTGACAGTAAAATATAGACAGTTATTAAAAATAAATTCGCCGATTATTTTGTGAAATAATTTAAACACTAGAAATAAGAACGAAGTCGAATAATACACTAATAATAAATTCTCCATTTAATAAGTATATTGACAGTTCACAGCGAACACCAGCGACCCGAACCTAAACCGATTGAAAAGAGAGTGTAATCTAACTAGCTTTTTCATTGAAGTTAGGTTAGGTTACAACTGTGACTAGGCAGTGGGAGTCCGACGTAACCCACAGTCGTTTCCTCGCAGGTCGTGGGCATGCTCCATTTTCCACTTTCAAAAAAAAGTTAAAACTGTTACCACATAACGCTTTAGCGCCAGAATCGAATTCTTTCAATACTGATTACTTGGATATTTTTTTAATGAATATGTGTCTTATTTTTTTGTACAATATTAGAACTCTACAAGAAATACACCACATTGTCAGAACTGCCACAGATAATTTAATGCTATACTGAACTGCCTAGCACCTAACTCCGTTTAATTATTTGCCCAAACGTAATTATTTTATATACAATAATCAATTTTATAATTTTTTATAACTTTCTTATATCATAACAGGCAGCTGAGCTGGTATTTCACCTATGGTATACGATCACCACTGCCCATGAACATTCACAGAGTTAATGTCTCTGCGGATGGGCTGCCCGCTTTTTAGGGGGTAAGGATTAAGGAATGAGGAAAGGATTGATGACTGTAAAGAAGGAATTGGAAAGGAACTTTCGTTATTTTTTTTTTGGATTTTGTCATTTCCTTCATCCTTATGAATAATGAAATCGAATTGTAACTTAAACCTATTTATTTGTGAGATTCGAGCATGCTTTGGTACGAATTGTGTCAGCTCGCACTGGAGAAGTACCACACCCCCACAGAATACCGGAGTGAAATAGTAGCATGCCAACCAACACATGTTTCGTCCGGTGAGTGGGGGAGCCGAAACCGTTTCCTTTTCCTTACCAATCCATCCTTCTTTCTAGTCGTCAATACTTTCCTTATCCCATACTCCCTAAAAAGCGGGCAGCGCAATCGCATAGGTACTGCCTCTGCGAATGTTCATAGGCGTTGGTGATCTCTTATCATCAGGCGAAACATCAGTTTAGTTGTCCACTCTGACAAAAAAAGCCCTAACATATAATATATAATAAGTTAATCAGTTTACACAACATCCCTATAAATGAGATACTATTGAGATATGAGCTCATCTGTGGGAAAGAGTTACAGACATTACAACTACCTCTTAGAATCAGGTGATATAAATCCGTTCACTTCCGAAAGAGTAACAAACATCCATACGTTCTTATAAACTTTTAAGTTTACAATGTAAGTAGGAAAGTGGCAAATTTATATTTATGTGTGAAAATCTCGTGTCCCAGTGTTTGAAATATCTACATTAATTAATAAATTATTGTTTTAATTTTAATCTTAAATTTTCTTTCATCTAAATCAGAATTAACATTATATTTTCTGAACCACTTTTGTTTACGTATATATATTAGGTACTGTACCTATTATTTTTAGTATTATATTATCTGTGTTTTAATGTAGCTAAAAACGTATTTTTCTTTATGATTCTTTTCAAAAACAAAATGGATAAGTAATATGTAGGTCTTGAAAATTTTATAGTCCTAAAAGTTTTGGTAGCCCTTATCTACTGTTTATATTCTTTCCTTGAAATATTTCTAAATGAACAAAAATCATTGTGCCTCAGTCTAAGTTCATTGTTGTGGTTCTCATACAGTGAATGTAATAAAATAAATATTTCAAAAACCCCCAAATATATTACAGCTTAAATGTGCAGGTTTATAGTTTTATTATGTAGAAAAATAAAATAAACCCTAATGATTTGTGGTTTATAGATTTGTCTCCGCTTATACAATAAATAATAACTGTATAATTTTAAACTTGCAAATTTCTAAAAGAAAATACTTCGCAGAGAGAGCCAAAGCGAGGAGTTAGTCAATGAAAGACAAACACGTCATCACAACAAATATATTTATTTTAGATTCACAATAAACATTTATACATTGAAATATTATGTACGTTACAATATACTACTTTTATATTTTGAGATATTTGAGAGGCGTGCCAGTTGATCATTATTCTTTAATCAATCTTCATTACAGTGGACACAGGAAACCATCCAAAGGATCTGTAAGGTATTAAGATAACATATATTTATTTAGTAAATATTTACTAAAACTATGAACTATGATAATATGCTAATTACATAGGCATACAAATAAAAGGTACTCTACTCACCTGTTCTTCTTTACAGAATATTCATTTTTATTCAATGCCTTTACTAAAATACTACATAGATATATGCCTTGTAGAGTGTAGAATAGAATTTCCCAATTCAACATTCCATATTTTACTTCGTTTTTGAATGAATTTAACCGATTTCTGGATATGTCGATACGTGATACAAGTTCATTAGTATCTCGCCACATATTGTTTCTTCTTTCATATCTAGTAGCACTTCTCTCCGCTTCTCGGAAAAGTTTTGGTGAATTTTCCCTCCATTCTGATCGAGCAACACGTTCTCGATCTACACCACGTGATAACGTTCTAGAAGGCTTTTGTATTTCAGAATTCCCTCGAATTTCACGAACTAGCGCTTTGTCGTTAACCATATATCTACCATATTGTCTCCCAGCGAATTCCCTCTGCATGTCTCTAATTTCCACAAACAAGCCTCTTGATTGATCTCTGCGTGTCTCAGATCGTCGTTCTCCGTCTAGACTTTCGAGTTCTCTTTTCTCTCGAATAAAATTGATATTGCGCCCACGCATATTTGCAGCAACACTATTTCGAAGGGTTGAACGTGTAAGAGATCTCGATCGAGTAAAACTTCCTCGAATTGTCCTTTCGACGACGTCTCTCATTTCTTCTCTATTCAGAGTAGCGATAAATCGTTCACGCTTTTGTGAGTTGATATTCCTTAACACTTCCGGAGTATCACTACGTTTGTTGGCATTGCGTCGATTTTCAATTGAAATGCGTCTTTCTCTTCTCACCTGATTCTCAGCATTTCGGACTCGTATCTGTCGTATTTGCTCCCCTGCCAGTGATCGAGAAAGTTTTGGAGAGACATGAGTCCTTTGTCTAGTTTCTTGTCTTCTATGATATGTATTCCGAGATAATCTCCTTTCTAAATTATGCCTACGCTCAGACTCATCACGAGATAAATCAATATTACGCTCAAGTGAATAACGATTACGAGTGATACGATTCCGTCTCTCACTTTGCCTCAAATCGTTAACACTTCTTGAACGTACACTTCTGAAATTTTCCCGATTCCGGCGCTCTCTCTTAACTCTTGATTCAATCGTATCCGCTCGTTCTGTTGATGATGCACTTCGTCTAGCGCCCAATAGTGCCAAACTTCGATCAAATCTCACCTTACGAATGGCATCATCAAAAGTGCGATCATATGGCGATCTAACATCAAGAATAATTCTTTCTTTGAGATACTGAGAACGTCTCTGAGATCTTAATTCATCGGTTTTCAATTGCTCAATTGCTCTAGTATTTCGTTGCAAGATGCTATCTATTCGTTCTTGGTTCCGCGAAGTTTCCCGGTGTCGATCATCTCGAATTAAGGAGATTTCCGTTGAGATTTTATTGGGAGAGCTTACTGAGAAATGCTTACGAACGTCTCGATACGATCTTCTGTCAGAAAGTTCAGAGCGTAATGATCGATCGCAGCGTTCTCTGCCATCAACAATATTGCTTTTCGATATTATCGGTTGAAAAATACAAAGCAATGCTAGGAAAAGGTAACTCCCGTAATGCATAGTAACCCTTGTTTAGTATTTTTCTTCTCTCTTTTAGATGTTAAACAAGAGACGGTTGCCTGTGAACTGCCTTTGAGGCTGTATTGGCACCCTTATATACGGCCTGAGAATGATAGCAATTGATAACGTGTTTAACGCTAGAATTCACTTTATTTCAACCTCCCACGCTAAGGCGACACAAGCCGAGGCGCACATTTGTCATTTTAAAAAACTGTTTTATATTTTTATACTTTTTATGTTATGCATATTAATTAAATTGTTTTTTTATCAATGTTGGAATTGTGAAAGTAAACAAAACCGAATTGCTATTGAAGTAACTGGTTATTGCAACTTATTCACAGTCATATATTTTAATAAGAGAGAAATTCCTAGCTCATTTTCTAAATATGTGTATCCAACAAGCAGAACACAAGCTATCAGAAGATGTACCTTAATATAAAAAGAAGGTGAAATGTGAGAAAAAGGATCTTTTGGTGTAGGTATATACTTAAATATGTATCACAGTCTTAAAAATAAATTTTAATTTGAAATTACTAATACCTATAAGCAGGTGAATTTAAGTTTAGACTTATATAAATGCTGAAATATTTTTATAAGCAACATTTTTATATTTCAAAGCATGATAGGCATCCCATAACATTAAATTAGGAAGGAATGGCTAAAAATAACTTTAAAATATCAAAATTTAAAGAAAAAAACTACAACACCAAATTTCTGGTTAAATGTCATTAAGCCATACATTTTTCAACTCCACGTCATAGAAATAACACAAACTGGAGCTCTAGGTAGAGCCACGTAATTTTTCAAATCCCTGCTAATATTATAAATGCGATTACAAATGCGAGTAATCTATATGACCCTTCATCACACCTTAATCACTGAACCGATTCTGATGAAATTGGTAGTTTTTATCCCGGAAATCTCACAGGGACGAGAACTATGCGGGTTAAACCCCGGGTCTGTGTGTCTTTTTCTTAACTACGCTGGTGGAAAGTTAGCAGATTTATATAAGACCGTAAAATAATTTGTCAATGGAAGTTACTCTAAGAATAAAAAAAAAACAAAGTGGGAATTGCTCCATTTTTTTAAATCGGGAAAAATCCTGCATAAAAGCTGAACCTGAGTTGCTTACCGTACCTTATTCCCACTTTATCTGCGGTCCCAGCTGCACAAGAAAATTTGTCTCCGTACCCTACATTTATTATCTGATTTAACCCATTGAAGCGATTGATTGAAAATTACTATTTTATGATGCGTCCTTTATTTATGAATATTGAAAATGGTCGAATAAAGGAGTTCAGTTCAGTCATCCATAAATACTGGCACAGGTTAAAGGGGGGTATGATACCACCAAAAAGTGTGTGACAAGAGGCAGGGGAGGTCAAAAAGCTTTGTGACGACACATGTTAAGATTTTAAATATGCTAGTACTAAGATACGAAATTTAATATTTACGTATTAACAAATTTATACATAAAACATGGATAAAGTTAAAACATGTTTAGTTTTAGTTCACAAAAGCGCAGAGGGGTTTTTTAAATGTGACATAATATGGAGTACGTATGGAGGGGTCAAAAAATCTAAAATTCGTTAAGTGAATATCAATTACATTGAATGGTTTTGTCCTTGTCGAAGCAAATATATGAAAAATATTTATCGCCATAATTTTGGTAACTTTTTTCGTACTGTTTAAATAATGTAGTTTCTTTAAAAATGCACTAGGTATCAAGCAGATATAACAAGAAAAATATTCACGAAAAGTAACAAAACCGATTTAACTCCATGTTGACATTTGAGATATTTTACTTATCAATCCTTTTCAATTAATACCGTTATTGGGGGAGCTGTGAAGATAATATTTAATACTATCGGCCACCATCTTCGACCGCAAGCCCTTCAAATTAAAAAACCGCATCGTAATCGGTCGATCGGATGACACAGACAGACACACACACTCACACTGATACAGACGGATATCAAATTAAACCTTATATTATAACACCTCTATTTTGTGTTGGGGATTAAAAATAAAAAATAAAAATTTTAATTTAATTTTCGCATGTTTTGCTAAACGCTGAGGTTTTTAAAGGCAAGGTACTACTAGGTAGTATTACTAGGTGACCCGGCAAATGCTGTTCTGCTTTACTCTTCATTTATGCAAAAAAGATGTTGGCCGATTCTCAGTCATACGCAATATGCACACAAAATTTCATAAGAATCAGTCCAGCCGTTTCGGAGGAGTTCGGTAACTAAAATTGTGACACGGGAATTTTATATATGTTTAAGATTTTAACTGTGGTAATACTCCAGATTCTGAAATGGGACTATTTCCTATCAAACACAAAAATAATCCACGGAGTTATCGAGTATGTAGCAAAAACACAATATAATATAGCTAGTCGATTTTTTTTGACAACGTGGGTTAAAAAGAACTTTCCACGGTGCTTATTTTTATTAGCAGGCAAAGATTCGTGTCGAGTCGGCTTTTGATTTGGACCGACTTAAAAACAGATTATCGATTCGATGTATATGTATGTAATCATTAGTTATTATGATGATTCGCAGTTTTGGATATGTTAGCTTTTAGTAACTTCTAAACACGTGTGCGAAAAGTGTAGGTACTTGTTCACGAATAACTCAAAAGTATGCGTCGGAATGAAATGCTGTCTTTGCAGTATTGGGCACAACGTTCAGTTAAGGATTAGTGCAAGTCTCATCAAAATACGTTCAATAGTTTATGCAATAGGCTGCTAGATATATAGCTTTCATAAGAAAATCAGAACTCAATTGCACCATTAAGTTACCAATTAAGTTTGAGGACCATTGAATTTTAACGTCACAAATTTTTCAGCAAAAGGCTAAGGGGCGAATCACACGGCCTGAGTACTTGACTCATCATTGAGTTCAAGCTCGACAGCAGGACATCAAGCTCCGAGATTGTCGAAATAAGTAAAAAAAAAAGTTACACAACTAATTCGTCGAGTTGTTTATCTCAGGTCAGCAAGTGACAACTTCGCAGTGTGGTATCGACTTGTAAATAGGATAGATTTCTAATCACCAACGCTAATACGTATTTCACAATTCAGACATTAGTCCTTAGTATGAGCGATAAGCGCTAAGCACTGAGTTACTAAGCTTGCGTAAATTCGCCGTTTTTCACATTTATAAATAGGTATCAATGTGAATACTGCTATAAATATAGCATAGTACTCCATGTCCGCACGCTATATGATGATATTTCGCGGTTTACGCCATTGAGGGTATTTCACCTATATAGTTTGACATCCGAAATGGCTCCTGTATTTTGGATAATCAGGACTTTACTGTATTATGTGGTTAATATTAAAAACTCTAAATTAGGTTAAAAAATTAAACAACAAAATGGGCAACCAATGGTTTATTTTTTGTAAATCTTAATCCTAATTATATCCGTAGGATTGCATGATAGCGGTGAAGGGTGCTGTCGTCTTTGCAACTTTCTCACCGGCCTCCTTAGTGATTTTCTGTAAGCAAGTAATTTAGAAATTAGGTACATATCGCAAATGGAGCTGGCAAGGTTACTTTATATTAATGTCAGTATTGTTTTACAAATCACATTAAATCAGATAATGTAGGTAAGAAGTTAATCATCATTTCATTTTTCTAACACAAAATAAAAATAGATCAGCTTGAACAAAGGTTGAACGAATAGTAGGCATATTTATAAAAGATCAATGAAATGAGTTTTACCTTAAGTTTCCTTTCATAGGCCACTTTGTGGACAGCCTTGAATTTCCTCTTGTCCTCCAATTTGCGGACAACGTCACGGTACTTCCAACCGACTTCGTGTGAGAGGCGGCCGACGTGACAGTACTGCAATTGATATTTGTGTTAGTGATTTTTCTTGACGCAACCATTACCATTTTATTTTTAGAAATTTTTATCAGAATAAAAATTTATGCAACATATGACTATGTCTTCAGTCGCAAATTACCCAAAAAAATACATCATTTAAATAGAATTAAAATTTTATGAATTTCTTAAACATTCTATATTATCTCCATTTATTGATAACAATATATATAGAAAAGAGATTATTTATTTTACCCTTTACTATATTCATACATGCAATTACTAAAATACATTATTCATTGAAGTGAATTGAGGTGCATGTTATACACTTAAGATTTATTTATATTTAAAAAAATTACCTTGCGGCCAGGTTTCAGGCAGAATACTCTGAGAGCAGCCGGTACAACAACGCGACGGCGGTTGTCATATGGTGGAGGGCAACCATCGTAACTGCGGAGCCTCCTGAGAGCATCCTTTCCACGTTCGGTTTTGTGGGGGATCATGCCTGATACAATAACTTTCTATTAATACATCTTTCATTAGTAGAACTAAAAGTTATGAATGAAGAGAGATCTCATAGCTTTTGTATTATCACAAAACATCAGATAATGTAGGTAAAATTATTTGTATAATCATTGGTTTATTATAAGGATGAAGGCTGAAATGTGATGATGTGATAAAAATATTCAATTGATGATAACAAGACATGGGACAAGTCCAAGTTCCTATGAGTATTCCTTGGTTTTATGCCAATAGAATAGATTCCTGTGCCGAGTACATCAAATATGCAAAAGAATCAATATAGTACTCGAATATATAAATTTATCTAAACAGTACAGTATGTACATTTCATTTAAAAGAAGTTACGAACATACAAGGGATTATTTATAAAAATAGAGAATTAATTCCTACAAATTTCATGCCACTATTCTTAGATATAATGTAAGGATTTTTTTTGCTTGGACTTTCATACACAAATATATAACAATAATTATAAAATAATGGCATTTGGCATAGCAAAGAATAAAAAAAATTAAGACACAGCTCTTATATTCTAAATTACTTCTATGTCTTTGAGCTATAATAAAATGACAATCATATTCTATAACATTATTTATATTCATGAAAGTTTGATAAGTTTTGTTTTTGTGGTTAATGTTATAATAATTAAAAAGTGCTTCTATGAGTATAAGCATAAATAAATATTAATTCAATAAATTTATTTATGTTTGACTTTGATTGTCTAAATAAAAATATTTAGGACTATTCATCAATGTTGCTAACATTTTGGGATTCATTCATTATGATTATACACCGTGTATTGTGGAATATATAATTGTACTTTTGATTCACATATCTGTTTCTTTACATAAAATTTTAACTCACAAATACAGTGGAACTTGATGAGTCATTTAATTTACTTTGAAGCTGCAAGAAAGCCTTCATTTAAATTTGTAAGTTTACTTACCTCTGACAGTCTTCCACAGAATCTTGGATGGTGCTCTAAAGTGGAATGGACCACGCGCTGGGTTCACATTGCAGCGTTTGCGCAAAAATGACATGAACTTCAACTTGTTTCTGCAAAAACATGATTATTAGTTTAATTATTTGGATTATTTGTATAAGACAACGCGTTTGAATGGATTACGGGATATTTTGATCTTTTGATTTTTGCAACAATAGTCAGAAAGTAGACGAGAAAATAACATCCCATGATGGTCTAATTTTAGATGTAGATAAAACATGCAGTTACATATTTACCTGAAGAAGTTTCCTGAGATGTTAATTTGTTCACATCTTACAACAACAACTTTGTTTCCTTCAAGAAGGACCTTGGCAATAATGGCAGCCAAGCGGCCGAGTAAATGGCCACGGCCATCGATAACTATGGCCTGAAAATTAAAATTAATGACTAAATAAATGACTACGTTTACAACGCAGGGTGGAAATGTAACACACCGCACATAACCTCAAATAGACATTGTGAACGATGACAACAAAAGCAATTTACACATAAAATTCTACACGTCGCGTTAAATTCGATCAAATATACATTTAAGGCAATAATTTCGTTGTTACTTATATGAAATAATTACATCTATTCATAGTTTTGAAACACTCGCCATCGAAAACTACACGTGCAGCACTAGTCATATTACTTTTAACATTTTCACTATTATTAAAGAACATATATTAAATGTATGAATTAACATTATCACTTTAAATATATTAACAAACTTTATGTGAATAATTCATCTATTTTCACAATTTTTACGCTCACCTTATTGCTAAAGCCCGTCATTTTCACGACAACAAAACGGAAAAGGCTATCTTTTTAAACTAAGATGGCCACCGGAACTTTTTGACTGATAAAGCTGCGTTCAACATAAGATTGTCTATGTTTAATCTGTCAGGATTATTTAAAACCAATGTTTTAATTTATGTATATTTCATTAAAAAGATAACAAAGTGTACTACTGTATGTGAGTGTCGTTGTCACGTTTGTTTACTTAGAGTATATATAAGCATTGTGTATCCCATATATTGTAACTAGACGCTCGTCCCGGCTTCGCACGGATTCCTGTTCTATCCCAAGGGAGCATTTAATCATAGAATAAAAAGTATCCTATCACCCAAGTCAGATCATGCCCTGTTTTTATGCCATATTTCAGCAATTTCTGTGTGATTGACGGACAAATAATCAAACAAACAAACTTTTCCATTTATAATATTAGTGTGATTATTATGACAATAATGTCGGTAAACTTTCCGCTTTGAAAGTCTTTTCTGAATACGACGTCTAATATATAATAACACACTAACCTGTCCATTTCTGTACAAATATTTGAAAAAAGGATGTTTCTTAGCGTTATGGACGTGATATAGACCCATTGTCCACCCTATGTCATCGGATAGGTCTTCACAAGTAAGATAGAGGTTTCTAAATAGATTTTTTGTTAAAGTAACTACTAAGACGCCGACTGCCTTCTTGGTACAGTGGTTAACGCGTGAGCGTAGAACCGAGGGGTCCTGGGTTCAATTCCCGGTGGGGACGCACAAAAAAAAAATGTCTCGGTCTGGCAGGACACAGAAGGCTGATCACCTACTTGTCCGTAAAGGAAATCGATCAGTGAAACAGATGTACATCATCTGCCCCATACCCCACTAGGGGACACGGGACTTCACCTCAACTACTAAGACGAAGTATACACCTATATAATTGTAAAAAATGTCATACTCTCTTTTCGAAGATACATGAAGTAGGAAATTTTGTAAACCACGTGAGCGAAGCCGCAGGCAGTAAGTTGATACATACAATAAGAACTCTTATAAAAATTTGTCTTATTATAATCGATGGTATTTAACATCCCACAAGGGTTGTAAATCTTCAATGACTTAGATACCATTGGTTCACAGATAAAATCGTATCGTCCTCTTGTTATTTTGAAATCAATAAAATTGGCAACGTTTTTTAGTTACCACTTGTCATGAATCATGATTCATGTGAGTTCTGACATGTCTAATTTGTAATGACTTATGACATACAACTTACAGATGACAACAAAAATATAAACATATTCAATTTGGGTATTTTAGACTACACTATCATTCTATAAAATCTATTTATAATCAGTACTTACTGAATAGGGTTTTATTAAGTATTGGACCACGTCAGTGTACAGTAGTCGTCAGTGAATATTAAGTTAGTTAATGTTTAGTCCAAAACCAAGCTATATTAACATCGTCTCTTCAAATTACGAGACTAATTTACGTAATGGATATTCCATATAGAAAGATTTTTATTTATCTCTTAACATTTGCTGCCTATGCCTATACTGGTATAGGATCAACAATGTTACGAAATTTGAAAGATGCAGTCCTATCAGCAGAATCTGTTTTTGGCGATGTATTCCGAAATGTCATAACCGTAGCTGAAAGATTTAGGTCGCTGCATGATATTTTTGATGCAGCAGTGGAAGAGGATTGTATATTTACATGTCCAGAAGGTATTTCAATTGTTTGTATTTGTTTTATGAATCAACTGCAATGATCTATAAACTCATTAGTGATTCATGTCATTATTGTTGTTATAGTACTATTCCTATATTCGTTTAAATATGTACCTTATAATCAGTATAACTTTCCATAAGTAGGCTTATTTTTTTTCCTCATTTCTTTGAAACAGAACTTGTTATTGAAATTCATAATATGAGATAATAAAATAAAAAAATTATTCAACATATTTCCAGTACCTAATAAAATAATGACGAAGTTTAGTAATTGGGCTTTTCCATTGACTAATTTACTAAAGAATAGAAATTTTAACTCTGTCATGTTCTTAATTTTTATTTTAATTTGCCAGATTAAATTAAAATAAAATTTTTGCATGGACTATAATATTCATTGAATAACGGGTATTTAAAGTCAAAATAAATTACATAGATATAACATTTTTAAATTTATTACATTACTGAATTTCAGGTCATAAGCCAGTGCGTAACAAAAACCACATTCCTAAGTCAGATGGCTGTGGCTCGTTGGGCTTTGACATATCTTCTGAATATTTACCGATCGACCAAATGACTAAATGCTGTGATGCTCATGATATTTGCTATGATACATGTAATAGTGGCAAAGAAATTTGTGACCTTGAATTTAAACGGTGCCTTTACAATTATTGTGATACCTATAAGAGTATCAATGTTGCAGCTGATGCAATTACCAAAGGTAATATAATATTAACTACACTAATTAGTATTTTTCTTATTGCAAGCAAGAGAAAGTGCCGATGTACATCATAATATTATTTTCAGGTTGTAAAGGGGCAGCTAAATTATTATTTACTGGTACTCTAACACTTGGATGTAAATCATATTTGGATGCACAAAAAAAGGCTTGTTACTGTCCTCCACAAAAAAATAAATACAAGAAATATACAACCGGGGATGGAGAATTATAATATTATGAAGATTATGTCATAAGTGTGGTTCCTTGTTTTTATTTATTTTATGTTATAGTGCAATTAACATGTTTTTTATTTTCTTATGTTGTTGTTCATTCTTTAGCAATTAATGTTTATTTTGAAATTAAGAAGAAAATTAAAATATTTGTTTTTTGATTGTTGTTGTATTATAGTGTAATTATTATTATACTATAGGAGAGAAGTATATTAAAACTACCTTTTTTACAATATAACTTATATTTAGCATTAGTTGAAGCTGGGATTATTTGCAGGTATTTTTACAGGAATACAGTTGTTTCTACATAATAGTTTTCTGTAATAGAAACTAGTCATTAAATATTATTTATTCTGTGGTTTGCTAACGAAATATGTATTGTAAATATATATATAAATATAAGTATTGTGTAAAATGTTCTCTTACTTTATAGATATTATGATTATACTAACAGGCAAAAGAGATCATTTAAGTTAATTTACTATGACCAATATCTCCAAGATATTACACATATTTTTTTTAAAGAGTATGGTCTTGTTTTAATGCTCTATACCTTTCTATAAATAAAACTAAATAAACTATTACAAGAAAATAAACAAATGTATGAATATCACTTTTTTTATTTTAGCAATAAAAATTACATCTTACCCTCTTGGGATTAGACATCTTAGTATAAAATAATTTATTCGCTAAATTTAAGAGTATAGGCCTCTTGAAGTTGATGATGAAGAAAGTGAGTAAATGTACACACAGATATTTTGACTTCATAATGTGTGAAGGCCATAAATTTTCCAATACATTTAAAAACTAATGGACGCAGTCAATGCATGTTTTATCTTTTCTTATGTTGAGCTTATAAAAATAAATCAATGTAAATAAATGCATTTAATAATATATATTAACTTTACTGTTTGCTCTAAAATAACTCATTTAATGCATTAGAAAAATTATAGAATGCAAATGATACAGTTTTATATAAATGATTTCTATGTTAGGAGTTCCTTAATCTCATCTTTTTCGGCAGCTTCAATGTATGGTGTACCATCTGGTGTCTTGCCATTTTTAGAAGCACCCTGTAAAGTCAAATAGGAAATTTTAAAAATCCATTTCTACATTTACACATGTTTCAGTGACAATAAAATCTTTGTAACAACAGAGGGAAATATGTATAAACAAGACAGATCCTAACTTATATAACAATGAAGTAATAAACAAGGTTCAACAAATTAACATACAAATAAAATAATTGGGATGTTCAGGTGTGGTATGGTTCACAAAAAAAATATACATATTTTTGGGGTTTACAGTAAATGTAACTAAGATTTTTTACATACTAATTACTGTTTATTTATTTTACATTCCTTTTGAAATACATATTGAAATATATATCTCAATATGTATTTCATAACAATTTTTTTTTAACATTTAATTATACTAAATCACAAGTTTTAGAAAAAGTATAACTAAATCAAAGAGTGGGTGTGTTGAAATTAATATGGCTTGTCAGATGTGGTAGGGCTTTATAAATTACACACAAAATCTTACATGTTTCAATAAGGTTTTCACACAATCGGTATGTCCTTCCCAAATTGCAGCTAAGATCACAGATATGCCATGCTTATCTACCATCTGCAATTAAAACATTATGCAATTATAAAATATAAAAAGAATAACCAAGTAAAATATGAAGTAAAATAACTTAATCAATACGTACATTAGGATCTGCGCCTTTATCTAATAGATAGTTAAGAACAGCAGTCTGTCCATAGTCGGCAGCATAATGAAGCGGTACCCGGCCGTCAATTAAAGCATTGACATCAATTTTCTGCAAAAAAAACCACATATATAAACGGTTTTTATTCACACACAAAAGAGAGTCGGGGGTAACTTATCAGCAACAAATTAATTAGGTAAATCAACAATAACAACAAAGCTATGCCCGGACACAAAAACTAAAGTAGTGAATTTTATGGTTGGCTAGTTAGTCATATCTTACATGTTTTTCTACGATATCCTTAACTTGATCGATGTCGCCATTCTTAATACCCCAAACTAATTCACTCATTATTACACTTTTTAAATTACTTCTGTATATTAATTAAAAATTCTTTCAAGACTGAAGCGATTCTATCAAAATGTAGACTAAAGCAGAAATTCAGGTGACAGCTGAATGATAATTGGAAATATGACAGCAATGACAGTATACAATCAAGTAAACAATGAAATAACAGATAAAAGTATTTTAGGAAACGGTTACGAGTTGCTACCATCGGGACTTCAAAGTTTTAAGCCAAATAGGAATGTATGGTCTCTAATGAAACGAAGGATCGTAATAAAATACGTGTATTTGTGTAGACAATTCTCATTTAATACACCGTTTAATCAACAGCATAAGTCAACAGGCAGCAAAAGTACAAGGAATAGGTTCTTAACAAATAACTGGTATTTGGTAACAACATACCTAGAATATCATTGGACTATGAGTATAATATAGTTTTTGCTCTTTGACTACTACTTAATCTGTGGTAACAATGATCCAGCCGTCATTCATGGCTGTTTAATTTAAAATTTGAAATTTTACGTTCGCGATTCCTTTTTAATACAAAATTGCGAACACTGAGTTAATTAATTTTAAATATATTATAGCTACAATAGGTGGATGGAAAAAATGGAAAAGAAATCAAATAGCATTAAGCATCGAATGGTACGACAGAGAACTAGAGCAATCTGGGTAAATTTAAATATTTGTTATGATATCGAGTTTTACCAAAATAATAAAACAATTTTTTTATACTATGTTGTAAAATGTAATAATTTGGTCTTTCTTTGTTTTTTATTCAGACCTTATTATACCGAGAAATACGACCACTTCTAGAAGAAATTCAAGAAAAGTTAAATAACGCCGAAAATGCGAATGACATTACGAATAATAAAATTTGGAATGTTTACCATCTTTGTAGTGATCAAATAAGGAAATGTGTACTTATCATAATCGAAATTTTAAAGTTTAATGAAGAATTTAAGGCTTATGAAGATGTTCAGGTGAGTCTTTCAACAGAGGAATAATTAAATGTAAAAATAAATATTTATTAAGTCATAGTTACGTTTTTATAACTTAACAACTTGCTCCTATTATCAAACAATGTTATGGCTCATAAACCCTGATAAACTATTCATAAAATTTTTCTGAATTAATCCAATATATAATCGTTAAACAAATTTATTTATATCGCACTAAGGCTTAGAAAAGTTTATGTCCTAATTGATTCTAGTATTTTTACAGGAAAGTTTGCAATGTGTCTATGAGAGGTTGTCATGTTGTCATGAAAAATTAATATCAATAGATGAGTATATTGACAAAATATTGAGTCTATCGGATGTTTGCACTGGAGGTGATGACTCTATTGTATTAAATAAAATGTATTTTGTGAATTGGATTGACCAAACCTTTGAAGTTCTTAATAATCTGTCAAATGTTGTATATAGAAATGCTTGTAAAACAACAGAAGAGGAATATGATGTATGGCAAAATGAGGTATACTTAGTCTTTGATTTATTAATATTAGTGTATTAAACAATTGTTTATGTATATTTAAGGTTAATTAATACCTACATTTGTTTGTTATTGTTGGCTTGTATAGAGTAGATGATACTAGAGTCAAAAGATTAGCGAATGGTTTATAAAGTACCATTTACTAGGGGTTTTTTTTCTATTCCTTTAGTTTTTTCCACTTGAAAAATCTTTGGATGCATAGTTTTAACCAATTAATTGTGATTAATTATTAAATTTCTCTAGGATATTGCTATTAGAAATGATTTTGATAAATTAGTAGCCTATCCTAATATTATATATGCAAAAGTTTGTATGGATGGTGTGTGTTTGTTACTCTTTCACACAAAAACTACTGAACCGATTGCAATGAAATGTAGACAGTTGGATTGGAATAATAGAGGCAAGAGGCTGGACGGGAATAAGAGAGGCAACATTCTATCCCAATATTCCTACAGGATATGGACTTACGGGTGAAACTGTGGGGCTTAGCTAGTTACTTATAAATCTTAAGTTAGCCTTGTTTGTTATAAAACTGGTATAATTAATACATTTCCAGCTTGTTACATGTGTGACTGGAATCCACACATGTATAGATGAACTATTGCTCTGTGCAATGACTCTCTGCAAATACTGCCTACCATCAGATCAACTTATTGTCAAAGCCCGATGTCAAGTAGTAAGTTTGAAACAATGAATTACATTAATTTATTTTTTGTTCAAATGCTTAATTTATATGTAAATTCTTTTTAATCAATTCAATAAAATTATGGGAGGTTCTCAAGTAAACTGATATATACTTTTTTAGTTTTGTTACTCAATAACTTATCGACATATATTATCAACTGATTGACATAATTGTCTTTCATGTGGTCCTATTAGAATTAGGATTGCCTCCCCCAGGCCCAATGGTGACCTTATTTCCAGAAAATGATTATGAAATTATTGATATTATGGCATTGATAAGAATTACTTACTACTCTCAATTACTTATTGTATTCTTGTAAGAGGTTAATTGTTTATGTTGTATACAAGAAATGTTTTTAAGTATTTTTTAAATGTTTATAATTTGAATATTATACATTTTTAGGTACTGAGAGAAACAAAAGCTCTACTCGGTGATTTGATAATTGGTGATTTAGACGCCGTATTTCAAGCTTCAAAAGAAACCATAAAAATGCCAATAAAGCCATCTAATATTAATGTTTTAATAGATGTGCTGAAAGATGTTCTTTATGTCTTAGAGACCAATACAAATACAGCATTGCTTGCACTCCTTGTGCATTGTTTTGCATGTAATACCTCACCAGTGGAAATATTAAAGCAGCATTTAATGGGAGGGAATGGTGAAATTTGCAAAGATAAAGACCATGAAGATTGTGAATTTGTTAAAGAGTTTGATTTATATAACGAAAGATTGATGCAAATTGGCTCCTTTGCTATTTCTTGTTCTTCTGACGATCAAAGTAAGTTTAAAGATCAATAAATTGTGTGAATTTGTAAGTGTAATAAGTTCATTGACAATAAGCTTTCCATCCACGATTATGCCTGTTTATAAATAAAAAAAGAATGTTAGTCCCAGGGTTTTACCTACATAGTTCCGGAATAAGAACTACATACAGGGAAGAAAGGACATATCTATCTTGTGTCTCAGACCTTCTTTTACCAAATTTAATTTCAATTGGCAGACAGAGATACTTTTTGTTATAAATGATGATTTTGTTATAAATTATAACAGTGATAGGGATTTCATTGAGGTCTGCTATATATTATTATGCTGTCATTTAATTGCAAAATTTTATCAGGAGTGCTCAATCTTCGCAGTGGGTTAGCAAGCCTTGAGGCTTTGGACCCACACTTAGTTCCTGCTGTAATTGTAGAACCGAAAAGTTTCAATACATCTCTGTTGGTAGACATTTGGAAGAGAGAAGTGAATGAAATAAGAGATAATGTGTTTTTAATTGTTGATCCTTCTGCATTTGTACAGGTATGATGGAATACGCGTTTCTCATATTAAATCGTAAAATTTTTAAATGCTTTTTAATAATGGAAGACTATATATATAAGATATTTTAGACTTAAATTATATATATAGTCTAAAAAGACTTTATATACGTATTTGTTAAAATCTTTTATATTAAATCATATTTATTTGTCTTATGTTTCAGAAAGCGAAACAAATGATTCATCAAAAATTATTGGAAATAATGAAGGAGAGTGCTTATGATAATATAAAAACATGTTCTGTGATTAATATTGGAAGTATAATGAAAGAGTTCTTTGATGTATATCAAACTTGTGAACCTGATGCTTTGCCAGATAAAGACAAATTATTACCTCTTCTTCGAGATTTAAATAAAGGTAAATAATTGAAAATAAAATTGATGATGTCTAGCTTATTTGTTGCTTTTTTTAGAGGCATTATATGTAGTAGAGTAGTGGAGACATATTAAGGTCAATTTAAATATACCATGCCTAGAAAGATATAGTAGATTGCAGTAACTCATTTGTCTCCACTGACTAAATTAACTCTCTATCTATACTGCTTTATAAAATCCCACCCACAGAAAAAAAGAAACAAATTGTCCGCGAAGGTTTGTTACATATGTCACTTAGTAAAGTTGCAGCTTTCCAATGGTGAAAGAATTTTTGAAATCGACCTAGAAGTTTCTTGAAAACCTTTGCAAACATACAAAAGTTTCCTCTTTATGATATAAGAAAACCACCTGTTCGGCCAAGAATCATTGTGATAATACTTCGATAATTGTTTCAGCTCAGCTAGAATGTAAAGTAGTTAGCAATATTCTGAGTTCCGGTGATGATTTCCTATATCCAACAAAAAAGCTCGAAAATAAAGAAGCTACCTATGATCAACTGTTGAAACGTTTGAAACTCTTATATACGATTGTCAATCGCATCAATACTCTCCTCAGTCCAAAAGAGAGCGACGAGCAGCTCTTCGAAGGGGAGCAGAGTAAAATTAAAAGCGATACGCAAACCGTCAACAATTTCAATACATATGTGAATTCTCCGCGAAAAATGATGAACCTGACGAGGAGTCTATTTGGCAGAACAACTAATATACGGTCGTCGACTGCAAAGTTTCCGCTTGCGATTTTAACGAAGAATTTAAAAGTGCGAAAAGATCTGAGTTTCTCCATCAAATTGGACGAACTATGCAACGATGTATCGGGGATTAAGATGCGTAATACGTCGATATTATACCATTCACCAATGAATAATAGATCTTCTTTGCGTAAGGCAGTTCTGAGTAGACATTGTATGAAGACTCCAGAGAGTTTAGATAATGATAGCAACATTGATAATGTTTTCGAGGAAGATTTTATGGATGAAGCGATGAGTTTGCAAATAACGGGTATGTTTTTTCTTTATTTATTGCAATCTAAACCTTTCCGTCGCAAAATCGGTTGATAAGTAATGAGAAAATATATTTTAAGTATATTGAGAATTAATATTGGATAAAGTATAATATAATTCGGAAAGTCTGAAGTTATTATGATAGGTACAAATACATACATAATTATGTTCATTTAAACACCGCAAATGTTTTCTCTGTACCAGTTAAGTGAGTAGATCTTTATTTCATACTTTTCAGATGTTTTAAATGAAATCAACAACCTAACATACACGAGAGCGCGACAATTGAACCTGACTTACGACAACGCGGATTCGGACAAGGATCATTCTAGAAACAATGTGGATTGGGACAAGGATCATTCTAGAAACAATGTTCTGAATATTTCTGTAAATAATGAAACTATTACAAAACGTGTGTGGAATATAACCGTTAATAGTGATTTTTCGAGTGCAAGTCAGCCATCTAATGTAGATACATTGGAGAGAATAAACGATTATAATTTGGTTACTAGCAAGCTGAGTGATCTTAGATCGGTGCAATTGGAAACTAGTTTGTAAGAAAAATTTTTATAACTGAAAAAAATGTTTAAGCGAGGGGGAATGGTCAATAAATTTAAAAATCATGTTTTATTGTGGCTATCCTACACATCTCTTTCTATTTGATGTTGACATCAATTTTATGTACTTGCGTAGTTAAGATGTTGTAACATATTATGTTTTCTAATTAAATTCATAATAGAATAATTGTAAAATAATACTAGATATTATAGGGCTTCCTGAAATTTGTTTTAATTAAAACTAGATTGACGTAGAAAACAATTTCGTTCGTTTATCTTTTTGAGTATAAAAATCGTCTTATTCTAAAATGTCGTAAACCACAAATGACGTCATCCATACAGAGGAATACGTTCTTTTCATTGACCGAAAGCATATCTGCATTTTACCCTATGTACTATATACGTCATCACGTCATTTTTCATTTTAATTTATTTTCTCTTAAAATATGCGATTAAAAATAAAATAAAATATTTTCTGTGGTCACAATAGCATAATTAAAAAATGCTTTATTTCTTTTATGGTCTTATAAAAGTTTAATGTTGTCAATTGTAAGGAAAGAAGCATTTTCTTTTAGTAAGAAATGAAATAATAGTATTTAAGAATATGTGAATGTCTGTTGCAGTCCGTCCGATTAGTATTTTTACTATAATTATATATTTGTTACTGGTATAAAAATGGTATGAGGGGAATAAATTTAATAAAAATAGAAATGTCTTTTATTATTTAATTACCTTGGTAAAAAAGTGCATATGCTAATAAATATGTCTTAATAAAATTATGAAAGCCGTGAAGTTAAGTGGAGATTTTTTATAGAAAAAAAAGTGAATTGAAATATTTGAATTGAAATATAATGTAGAAGGTAACAAAGGTCGGGCAAATAAATTTTTAATAATTAATTTAATATAAACAAATAGTGTTGTTTGTTTGATCGCGATTAACCAAAGAATTACTGGACCGATTTAAAAAATTTGTTCACCCTCGTATATAACGTGATCCCTGATGGTATTACGCGGGCGAAGCCGGGGCGAACAGCTAGTTACAAATAAGTCAGTAAAATCAGTCGGTGAACTTTTTGAACAAATGGTTCTAAATAAAGAAAAGTTATCGGAGTAACACATGTATTCTACGACTAAATAGAAAAAGTTTATTACGAATAACCAAAAAAAAAGTGCACAAGTTTATTGCACTTTCATTTCTAGATCTTACATGACTGAGAAGTGAGACTTGTAATAATTCTCCGTTGTTGTAATATCTACCTAGCTATATTCTAATATACATTATTTTATTAGTAAGTATCTAAATATTAATCAATCACTTAACGGAACGATGATGATAATAAAACAAAATAATTCCTTTCTACTAAAAAGGCCATTTACGTCCCTGAGAGACAGGTATTACCTACTCGAGATAGAACGTCGATTAAATAATTATGGTATAATGAATAATGTTTGGAGAGTACACATGAAAAATGTGTTCAATTGCTTCTTAACAATTAATTGCGTTTAAAAAGTTGTAAAGCTTAGGAATTGTCTTAACCAAATATTAGTTTATTAGTAATAGTACCTACTAGCATAGTATTATGTTATCTGAGGTAATAGTAGGTACCTACGTAATAGTTAAATCAATATATTGTAATAATTAAACCACCTATTTTTTATTTTTAAACATGCACAACACAAGCATTTTAATTCCTAATCGACGTAATAAACTTTTTTTAATTACATATATGGACTCATAAAAAATAGACCTCCATAAACTTAAGTTATAATGCTAAATTTTCCGATCTCTTAACTAAATAAAAATTTAAATTTAAAAATAAATTTGCGTTTACGCGAAAGGTCAAGAGTTAGTTCACTATGAATCAATGTTGATTGGGCGCGCTGGGAACATCTTGTGACAATTTATTTTTATCCACCTGCAAATAATGACTTTTTCTTACTGATTTTATTATAAATATAAAATACAAGCTTTTGCCAGTCGCTTTGCACGCGTTAAACTTGGAGTAGTTTTATTAAATTAACAACAATACTTAAGTATAACATCAATAAATGAACTTGAACCATTATCAATTAAAAAAAAACCCATCAAAATCCGTTGCGTGGTTTTAAAGATTTAAGCGTACATAGGAACATAGGGACTGTAAAAGCGATTTTGTACAATGTAGTGATAAACACGGGTCAGATTTAGTAAACACAACATATTTTTGTTTTATTTATTCATTACTAGCTGCGCCCCGCGGTTTCACCCGCGTAATTCCGTATTCCGTAGGAATATCGGAATAAAAAGTTGCCTATATGTTATTCCAGTTATCCAGCTGTCTACGTACCAAATTTCATTGCAATTGGTTCAGTAGTTTTTACGTGAAAGAGTAACAAACATCCTTACATCCATACTTACAAACTTTCGCATTTATAATATTAATAGGATTCACGTGTCAATGTATTATTATTATTAGTATTCAGTTACAAGTCTAGTATCACAGATAACATAACACTATGGTAGGTATTAAATCGCGTTTCGTTCTTATTAATTTTTGAAAATTTAAACTGGATACTGTTCGCGTAGATAAAATAAAACTGTCAAGCTGGTCCCAGGGCGCCCAATCAGAATTGATTTACAATTTATATGAAACTTACGGTTTCCCGCGATTTTACAGTTGTACTCAAATAACAATTTAACGATGGCTTACTTTATCTTTGTCTGATAAGCATATTATTTATATGTATATAAATAAAAATGAATCGCCTGTTGCTAAGCGTAAATCTCAAGAACGTATCGACCAATTCAGTAATTTTTGTTATTGTTTTTGTTAAAGCACAAGGAAGGTTCTTGTGGGGAGCAATAAAGAAGAGCGGGTGAAGCCGGGGCAGACCACTTGTATTCAAATAAATCTGGGTCTTTTATATCGAATTTCATTTATAATATTGAGTTTTGTTTATTATATCTAGGTATAATATATCGAATGTGAAAAGAAAATCGAAGATTTGATTGTGACGGTTGAGCACGCTTCGAAACGAATTGAGCTGACACTGGGAAAGGTACCACACCTCCACAAAATATCGAATAAGAGATTGGGTGAGCTGCAGGCCAGTAGATATACTTTTCCTCACCCTTCCCAGCCCAGTTCCTTTATTTTCGTCGACAATCCTTCTTTTATCTTTCAGCGGCCCTACCTCTACAAATTTCAGGGGGGGTTGGTGATCGCTTACCACCAGTAAAACGACTAAGCTCAGTTGCCCGCTATAATATAACGTAACAACTCCAAATCGATCGCTTGTAAATTGTAATATCATAGCTTTACAAATAAAATAAATTCCAGTTGTAACATGTGTCGCATTGTAAATAATGTGAGCATTTTTTCCTAACAACAATATAGGTATTAGAAGAGCCTGTCAATCGTAAGATACTAATGGCTCTTTAAATTACACAACTCTTTCAGTATTGAAGTGTTCGGACAACAAAGTGAATACGTTACTCGCGTAATGGAAGCTTTATGAGGTAAAGGTGAAGAATAACAGTTGCATAGTGCTTAGTGTTTGTTTTTGTCCAATTATATTTCTTGCTTGCTATGCTCGGATTGCTTCGATGCTCTGTTGGTTATTAAGTTGATAATAAATTATGATTAGTAATGAATTTGGACCTATTCGATTTAAAAAGAATCTCTAGAATCTATGATTGCATCATTGCTACATAGAATAAAACAAAATCACTCCCCACGTCTCTCTCTATGTATGTATTTATGTATGCTTAGATCTTAAAATTTACGGATTTTGATGGCATTTTCCATAGATAGAGTGATTCAGGAGGAAATTTTATACGTTTCGTAACATCTATTGAACTACTCCGAATATAACGCGTACCAAGCCACGCGCAAAAGCTTGTATTATTATAAAAGTGAAAATAATAATTAAATACATAATCCTATTAAGAAAATACAATAATATATTTTTGTGTCAAAAATGACCGATATTCTGTCTATCTTCTTATTCTATTTCAGCATTATTTGCGAACAGATTCTTGTGCCAGACCGACTCTTTCATTTTGTTAGTCCTAATTGAGGATTAAGCCCTAGAGGGATCAACGTAGGCTTACATTGCTTTATGAAAATATGACTACTTTCTAGATTAACCCCGGCTTAAAACAAATAGGTATCTGTTAAAATAGATTGTCCAATAATATAATTGTTATGTTGTTATACAGAAACCTATATACTTTAATTATTGTGGGTACCGAACATTATAATAACCACTAAATAAACAATATGGCAATAACTCCGAAACCCAGGTATAGAAATTATCTAAATAGGTAGGTACGTTTCCAAGTCGTTAGCTTCGAAAATCTAGTTTTGAATTAGTAACTACATATTTTATCTTTATAAATACATGAAAAAATCTATCATAAAATAAAAACTAAATCATATATGAATCGCTATGAGTTGTGACCTTTAAAGATCGATTCTTAATAGAAATTCAGCCTTGTAAACTTACCTTGTCCAACTATCAATTAAATTGCATTTGTGCATACGGTGTCTCATAAGCTCCTCCCATGGGAACCACGCATGCGTAAAATGTCTTCATAATCTAGTATAAAAGCCAGGACAGGAACGCTTAGTAGCATTCCCGCCAAGATCGCAAAAGTTGAAACAAAAAAGTTGGGGAATTGAGTCATAAAAGTTTTCAGTTTTTGTGCCACTGGATTATTGACGGCGTAAGTATCATGAACACTATTTAAAAATAAGATTATAAGCATATGAATATAATATTTGATTTCATATACTTTTTGAATTTGTGAAAATTACGAGACCGTTAATACGTTCTACAATTAATGATTAAATTATACTTTACATTAAATTGTTATTAAAATATCAATTTTTCCGGTTTAAATAATATTCAGTTAAATTGCTTTTGGTCGCAATCATTGAATTTTAATTTTATAATTAATAAAATTATCTTTAAATGAGAAGAGGGCAGGTTTTATTACATTTTATTAAAAATAGTAGGAAATTAATTTAATCAGATTATCAATGTGAAAATAATAACGTAACTGAAACTTAACTAAATTGAATCAAGATAAAAAGTGCTTATTTTTTCATACATTTGAATATGGAACACAAAATTGTAACTATTCCAAAGTGAAAATTTTATTTTCACATGGAATTTATTGATGTTAAATTAATTACAAAGTTAAAGGCAATCTCAGGATATTCATATGTGTTTATTATAGTAATACTTACATTTATAGTTATATTTTTTAGACATTTCGTATTCAATCAAATCATATTTTACGATTATAAAGTGTAAATTTCATATCCATATCCAGAATTAATTCATCAACTATGCAATGAATAGTGATCAAAGTATTTTTACATGTGTAGTTGAACGCTGTTTTTAATAAAAATATTTCGGTTTTCTAGGATAATCGCAATTATAGCTAAAAAAATAGGTTATTTAATTTACATAACGTATAAATTTTATTTGATTTTTTATGAATAAAAGTTTACACTACTTCAGCGTCTTCATAAATATTTTATTTTACTCATTATAGATGAGACTCGGATACCGGACAAACATGAATAGGCTACGTAGTTGCTTCGTTTTAACCATTTCAGTTATCCTCGCTTATACATCGTATATAACAGAGGTAAGAATTAAAAGAGAGATAAATAATGGACTCAGTGTTTGTATGTTTTATTTCTACAATTATTTACTTTTCTATAGGTTAAGGCACTACCAACCGAAAGCTCATCAAATCCATGGCCTAGTTTCCCTCGCAGAAATGTAGCCGCTCTTGCCAGGGATGGGTATCTCAAAAGCGTTGCTAATGGTTACAAACGAAGTATTTCAACATTAGCCAAGAATGGTATGCTTCCTACTTATAGGGCTCCTTACAGCGATTCAGACAAACCAGAGCAAGAAGATGAAGAATCGCACGAAAAGAGAAACTTAGCGTCTATAGCCCGCCTTCGAAGTTATTCGGCAATGAAGAGGAACATCCAAGCATTGGCTAGAGATGGCTTCCGCTTTGGAAGAACCCAATACGGTCAGCCAAATGATAAACGTAACATTGCTGCTCTGGCACGAAATGGATTGATTCATAAACGGGACGAATTAGCGGGAGACGAATATTATTATCCATTTTACCAGAACTCTGTGCCACCGCTCTCCGAAATGGATGGGCCGCTTGACTTCAACGAAATATACGATTATCAACAATCCATCAATCCAGATGTATATCCACCATTGCAACAAGTATTCAAAAGAAGCGACGCCGCATCAATTGATTACATGAATAAATTTGAGAACGATGCTGACGATGCTAATTGGTACTTTAAAAGAGGAGTAGTTGGTATGCCCGTACATGGATTATATCGACCGATGTTCATTGATTCCAATAGCCCAAGAAACAAACGATCAATTTTTTCAATTCCCGATGTAATTGATCGTAATGATATTACCCTGGATACCGAGGATTACGACACTGGCAATGATGATAAGCGATCTGTTGGTGAGTTAACAATTGTAAATTGAAAATTTTTCTTCGGATTTAAAAACACAGTTAATTAAGATACGATTACTTTTACAGATGAAGAGATGCTTGAAAATTTCGAAAAACGTCATATTGGTTCCTTAGCTCGGTTAGGTTGGTTACCGTCATTTAGATATTCGGGTGGACGGTACAGTAGGTCTGGAAGGGGTCGATTTCTATTCCCTAATCAGATGGAAAGGTTAAAAATTCGGTGACACTATAGTTATTGATGTATAAATGTTAAAATATATGTTTGTTAGGACTAAGTGTTGGCTTCTTACTGTGCTTTTCATTAGGAGGCAAAATGCAACAAAAAATAGTGAGCATGAAAAAAGTTTGTGTTCACGTTGTTTTAATTTTAAAATAAATAATAACCGACTTCAAAGCGATATACTAATAAACATAAAAATGACAATAAATGGAATTCACAATAATTGGCATTTTTTACGGTATATTGAGGTCGGTTAAAACATAAATCTGCACCGTAGTCATCGTATTGCGTTTTAGTGTTTAGACGAATTAGATAAACGTTTAGACTGATACATAAATGTTTGACTATCGAAGGTATCGCATGGTCGACTTGGTGTTTAGAGCTTATTCGAAACAGTTTTTATGTCATAAACGTCTATTAGTTTGTGATGTCTATGTCAGACAAATCATTGATTTAGAATCTATAATTAAAATGAATTTATTTTACAGGAAGCATTCCTATGACGAGAATTTCGGGTCTCGGTAAGTGTGGTGACGTTTAACGTAAAAATGTTATGTAAGAAAAAAAATATTGCGCAATGTTTTAAATATTTTTTAAATGATTTATTCAAACAAATGTTCACATTGTATATCGTATAATCCCGTATTATTTTTTGCGAATCATCTTCGTAATTAAACTTCATAATTAAGTATCTTTCGTATTTTGTTGTATCCAAAATCATTTTTTAACAGAGATCGTTTAAAACATTTGACCACAATCAACAAAATGTAAAAAAAGATTTTGTGCCCGTTCCAGAAATCATTTACAATCCTTTGTTTTAAATGAGTCTTGTCTATTTTAGGGAATATCTCGTTGATTCCGAAGCTAGCACACTCGTCGATCCAAACGACGCCGACATACCGTCGCCGCCAGTATCTGCTCACTCGCACCCGACCGGCCGGTACCTCCACAGAACGCTAAACGACCTCCCCAACGATATCCCCAACTCAATGTCTTCCGCCACATCACACGCGAAACCTTCCACCGATCCATTCACCAAAAACCGCTGGCCACACAATAAAGCAGCACCAAAGTTCTACTACTTTCGATCGCTGAAAGTGCCATACCATTCGTCAGGAAAACGATATCTATTACTACCCGCGGTAGACAATATCCTCTTGAGGAAAACCTACAACAATAGTTTGCCGAGCCGACGTAAAAATCAGTAGCTATGCCGCTGTCCGCTGGGTGAAGCTAAGATGCGATCGCCTTAAGAAGTTAAAGGGAGCACAAAATAATTTTTCGATTTGCACACAAATAGGAAGATAATTGAAGTGCTCACTTTTACTTCTTGTCACTAATATCTTATTCACGCCAACGGATATTTTGGAAATATATTAATATTGTATATTAAAACACAATATCATAACGGGATCATGGATCAAAATTAAAATAGACAATAAAGTAGATAATAATTATTTTCTCAATGTTGTGATTATGACCTAATATTACGTTCAGATTTAAGCTAGCGCTAAAGCTAAGCGGTTATCGGGTCCCTTTTTTATATAACGACTTTGGCCAGCTCACGACTTACTACGGATTTTAATAAATAATAAAAAATACTTAAGTTAGGATTTGAGAATGTTGTCAATCGCAAATATTAAATAAATTTAGATAGATTTAATGTAAAACATTGATATTCCTTTGTAATAAATAAATATTTCTGTGTTATTAAAAAAAAAAAATTACACAATCTTCTAATGAACAACAACATACTTGAAGTGGGTAACGTATATTGTAAAACTTAAAGATTTGTCTTTGTAAAGAGTTGTCTCTTTGTTGACTAGAATTAGCTGTGTTTGACAAATAATTATGTACTTGAATGTTTAAATCTAATACATTTGAAGCTTTATTCTAACTTCTCTTCGAACTCTACGACAATAAATTTAATTTAGGAGACCACAAATGATAATAAATTATACTGTAGACTCTTCTGAATTATCTTATTGTATTTTAACTTATAGTACAATTTATGTATCCTAGATAATATTTTTATCTCCAACTATTGTTATTATTTTACTGTAAATAAATGGAATATCACAATTTAGCTGTCTTTTATCTCTATGTATATTAGACAATCCAAACAAAGTATTTAGATATAAATTCTAGATTATTCATCTACCTGTATTAACAATTATACCACATTTTCATAACGACATTTAAGAACTTCGAAAAAAATTTATGGTGATTTAAAATTTCAATTAGTTTTCGTCAAATTAATATTATTATCACAGAACAATACAGCTGTATCTGTAACAAATTGGAGTATTTAAAAATAAAAAAATAAAAAACACAGTTCAATAAGTACACACTTTTAATGCTTTGGTTTTAATGAATAAATAAACAACTCGACATTAATCGGGATATGTGGAGATTGGATCAAATTCTGAAACAAAATTAAATAATGAAGTATTTCAAGTTAATTTCCTATTTTCCTTACAAATACAACAACGAGTTTGTGACATTTTATAATTCGTTGTATGCATAACTAGCTGTTGAGCGCAGCTACGACCGCAGCTACGCGCGGTCCTAATAATTTTTCATCACCTATTTTACTCCCTCGGGGCAGAATTTATCAAAATCCTTAGCGGATGCCTAAGTCATTACATTTATCTGTGTTCCAAATTTCAGCCCGATCCGTCCAGTGGTTTGGGTTGGGCGTTGATAGATCACTATATCAATCAGTGAAAGTCACCTTTGAGTTTTATATATTATATTTAGTTTTATATATTTTAGATATGAAATTAAAATTTAAAAACCCCCTGACGTTGCAGACCCTATTTTGTGCTGTCGGCAATCTTGAATTTGAAATTTGACACAGTACATAATATTTTACTAGTGAAGCTCTTTCATTGATACTCATATATGGTGTAGTGTAGAAAATATATTTAATCCGCCATGTTGTTGTGGCCACCATCTCTGACCGATTCAAGATCAATAATAATTCATAGCTAAGTTCCACCGCAAGGAAACTGGATTTCAAATGAAAAAAAAACAGCATCGAAATCGGGTCATCTGTTTCAGGTCTACGAAGATACAGACAGACAGACATCGATGTTAAACTTGTAGCATCCCTCTTTTTTCGTCGGAGGATGAAATTGTAATTTTAATAAATATTTTTTAAAAATTACTTTTCGGTAGTTGCACTGAAAATAATTAACCTTATAGAAAGGATAAAATCACGCGTGAATTACAAGCATTACCTAGTTAATTTCATCATAACCCATTTATATCCACTGCTGGAACACAGGCCTCCTTTGAGGGCTAGTTAATTTAGTATTAAGGAAATGCATGTAATGAACAACCAATCAACATTTTAAGTAAATTACAAATAACAAAGGGAACAGACTAAATTGACTTATTAGATGCACGTGTAAAATCTACGTTCGAACACATTGAAACGGGGTCAAAGGTTACCTATTAAGACTTTATGCGGATGCTGTCCCATTACACGAGGAACTAGGCGAAGATGCACAATGGCCGTTATCGCAGTAAGGCAGGAAGATACCACAGTTGCGGCTGATGCTCACGTTATTGGGTAAACAGACTCTCACTGTGCTGCAGCCGGAGCAGGTGAATCCGGGCTGGAAAACAACACATAGCTCAAAAAAAATCTTATAGAAAAAAAAATACGGGACCAAATTAGACATTTTTGCCTTTTAGAATACTCATGAACCTCTCATACATCTATACCTATATTAAAGAGCTGGGTAGCTTGTTTAATTATTTATCTAAGGAACAGCTGGTTCTAATGAAAAAAAAAAATAGTATTAGTAGTACATAGGCTATATAACGAGAAAAGCAAAGTACAAAATCACACTACGATCAAAAGATATTATGGGTAATAATGTAAAATTTTGCAAATACAAAATCTACTTATAGACCTACACGTGAAAGACGATGACGTTTCGGGTACAACTTTTAACTCTCAGTCTTTTTAGTCACAAATATCCCACCAAAAAAATTTCATGTAACATATTGTCACGACGACTATAATAATTAAGTAAAATTAAATTATACATAATAATTAAAAATTATATAAGATCTCATGTTGCCAAGCTTCTGAATCTTCACGGCCTAACTTCACAAATTCTACACATCAGTAAAAATCTATGGCTTCGCCGTTTCGCTACCGTCGTGGAGGTGATGCAAATATTTAGTTTATGAAGTAAATAACGAAACAGCCAAGTCATATATTTTTACTGATACATCTTGGCGGGGGTACTGCCGTGCCGGTTACGTTATATGCATACCTCAGTAGTATAGTTACAAGAACCCATCGATGGCAAGAAGGAAAATGGGGATCTGGGTGAGCGAGGTCGGTTATTATCCCTTGTGTCGTTGGCCAATCGTCCCCAAGAAAAGCCTAATGACCATTTTCTATTTCCATCGTTATCTCCACCTGTTCCTTGTTCCTGTTGTTCTGCCAATATGAAATGAATAGCGAGCTGAAAGTAGTCAAAGGGTTCTATAATAAAATTAAAATATTTTAGATTATTTTTAAGAATAATATTTTAAGAACTTACATCAAAGAAAACAGATTTTAGATTATATTTTGATTGAGGATTTATTATAAAAATTATAACAAACTGATAAAAAATTATAGAGCCTTATTCTGTACCAATATTCTGAATTCCAAAACATAATGATAAATAAGCTTCTATTTCGAAGTTAATTGAAAAACCAGGGATTTTTTTTAAACCACACTCAAGATACTTAGGCTCGAAAGCGTCTAAGCGTAAACTAAATCAATATATTTTTTAATTAATATCTGACATTTTAATTAAAACAAAGACTTACCAAAGCGGTTAATACATAAATATATATGTTACCGGCGGCCATGTTGCACGTGGATGGTTCTTCTTGGAGACTAAACGGAAGTCGAATGTGTATTTCATGATGAGACTCATATTATATAGCAGGGAAACATAATGTATTCGATTAGCATGTAGGGCTGCACTAGAAATTTATTATTAAATAATAAACACATTAATCTTTTAATAAGAAAATTTTGGATGCATCATTTTTGTTTTTCATCAATTGGTAATCTAATGATTAAGAATCTTTTAACGAAGTCAAAACTCAAGTATCCCATAGGATACTAATAACTCATAGAGTTATTAGTAGGAAATAGTAGTAAATAACTTGTTTATAGTCTTTACTTACAAGGACACAATAACTTATAACATCTCATCGTAAGCTACTTTTCCCGAGAACGGCTTAAAGCGTTTGAGTAGCCGATAGTTACAATAAATAGAGTTTAGTTCGAATGTGATATTTTGTTATCAGTAAGCCACTCATCTGGGAGTTCGCCTGATGGTCTGCTTTCACCACCGCCCATGAATATTCGCAGAGGTAGTGCCTCTTCTAAAGCGCTCGCTCGCTTTTAATGGAAAAGGGGTAAGTAGGGGTTATCTAGTTGTATAGATTTTATTATATTATGCCTCTCGCTCGGGTTAGTTAGACTGACTCGAAAACAAAGAAGAAAAAAGGTGTCTTCTACACACTCTTAAAATTCAGTCTTTTGTAAGTGAAACAATTTCTAAAATCGTTCAAGTAGTTATTGGTTTTTATCCCATAATATACACATAAAAAACACAAATTACACGTATTATGAATTTGTTAAGATAATGAACACGAAAAAAAATTAAAATTAGGTTATTAAACCTACCGATTTCAAAATTTTATTGCATAGTTAAAAATTCACAAAAGGAAACAGACAAATTCAGCAATAAATAAATTTTTATAATAAAGTGTATGCTTGATATGATATTTGAAAAATATATATATATATCCTATCCTACTAATATTATAAATGCGAAAATTTGTAAGGATGTGTGTGTGTTTGTTGCTCTTTCACGCAAAGACTACTGAACCGATTGCAATGAAATTTGGTACATAGACAGCTGGACAACTGGAGTAACATGTAGGTAACATTTTATCCCGATATTCCTACGGGATATGGACTTACGCGGGTAAAACCGCGGGGCGCAGCTAGTTAAAATATAAATGAAGATAGCTTGATCATGAAGCATATTAGTTCGAAAATTGTTAATAAATATTTCTCATATTATACCAATTTATATAAATAAATGTTAACATCACCATGAATGTTTATCCAAGAATTACATTTACATAATTGACATGATAACAATTTGATTTTCCTCAAAGGCATAGAAATGCTTTCAGTGCAATATTGCATCAACCTATTATTATTACGGTTATTGTTTGTCTACTATAGCACAATGTAGGAAATCGTGAGTTTGATATTATAATGCAAATATATTCATATACGATATTATAAATAACATCGATTTAAGATCTCAAGTAATGGAGAAAGTACTCACTCTAATATCTGAGTTTACATGTGTAACGATTAAATCAACTTATATAAAAAACAAACCCAATACGGAAAAAATAATATTGATAATGTTCATTGGAACCACAACTGAAAATAACGTTATATTGTATTAAAAAATAAAATTGTAGGTGACTAGATAAGTCCTATTAATCAGTAATCACAAAGTGAATCACAAGTATCAAAACAAAAGAGAAAAGAAATAGTTTAATTAAAACCTAAATCACTTTTAAGTTGACAGAATTAGATCAAATTGGATCACATTCAGGTTTCACAGGGATCATAGAAACACAAAGAAAAAGAAAGAAAAAAAAAAAGAAAAAGAAAAAGGAAAAATTTGAGTCGAAACTTTTGTCGTAACAAACAAAAATACAGTCGAATTGAGAACCTCATTCGTTTTTGGGAACGTCGGTTAAGAGCTTAATTAGAAATGTCTAGGTATATGTCTATTCAACATGTGGGTACATCCTTTCAATATAACGCACCCACATCCTCGGAAGTCTGTCCCTTGTCAGACAGGTTCGTAATGAATGAAATTGGTTTGAAAAAATATAAAAATATTGCTTCCTGAAGGTTCCTTCATCATTATTTTATTTATTTATTTAGTCTTTATTGCTTTAAAACAAAACAACTAAAAAAAAAACTACTAAAATTACTGTCTAAACAATGGCACTATATTCGCGCCATTTCTTTGAGACAAGCAGAAATTAGATAAAGGAGAGAAGTAGAACAGAGCATAGATATTATTATATTTATAGTTTGTCGTATTCGAAAGATTAAATAAAATATATACAATACTATGAATAATTACACATGTAAATTAATACAATAAATAAAATATGTATTCACAATAGTATACGAAGAAGTAATTAAATATATAAAGGGATATATAAGGTTTAAAACAATATAGATTAATTAACTTCGATGGAGCACATTTGTATATTTATACTTTTAATATAGTATTATATTAATCTGTATTGATACTGTATAAAATACACTAGACTTGAACTTCACTTGCCATTTCAGGACACGCCCAATACGATAGCAATACACAATATCAATCAATAAAACTTAACTACATGAAATACTGAATAATTACTTGCATATATCATAAACGTAGAACTAAAAATAAATTAAAGTATATATGCTTACTCGCGAGTTCACTCGTGGGACAATGAAATGAATCATCTGTTTCGTCCGCTGCATTTATGATGCGGATTGCTCTTACAAGGGTGCTTTGGCGGGAAGATTAGTAGCTGTGGGTATCAGCAGCAGAGGCAAGTTGTGCCGCCACGCTGTTCAGTTTGGAACGTAAGAACTTAGACATTCCAGTGTATTGAGTTATGTTCTGTATTTTTTACACATTACAGTTCTATAGCGTTATAGATATGAAATTATATAACTTTTTATTGGCCCAGTAGGAGATATATTTTTTTTGTAAATAATCTCTAACTTCGTTTTTCATATTAGTAAAGGTGTCTAAGGTCATATGATAATATTGCCTTGATTTATTTATGAACTTTATAAAAACATATCTTTAAACACAAACAGAAATAAAACTTCGACAAAAAACACTCTCTTGTAATAATTATAGGAGAAATTATCTAATAATGAAATTGAAAAAACAAAGCGTATTAATTAAATTACAATTTTAATAAACCCGACCCAATTTTGTGTTGTGATAGTTTACTAGTAACCCTTTTTTATAGCTACCCTTATCGAGGGAGCTGTGAAGATATATAACATTATGTTAAATTGTGGCGACCGTCATTTTGACCGATTTTCATCAAAAATAGCTAGGGATAACGGCAAAAATACTGGCTTTCAAATGAATAGACCGCATCGTAATCTGTTCATCCCTTTGAAATACGATGCCGATGCAGACAGACATCGACGTCAAACTTGAAACTTATTACACCCCTTTTGTGTAGGGGCTTAAAAAGGAAGGATGGTAAAATAAAAATAAAATAAAAGATGAAAGCCTTTGCTAAGTAATTTATTTAACCTTTGTTTTGTATGGAATACGGACTAATGGTTGTGAACATAGATCGGCTCAGTTATTCGTTGTTTCACTGAAAATAAAACCATGATATTAGCCATCGGAAATGTAAGAGCAATGTTTATATTCTACAGTACCGTGGTTGGTTATACAATTTGTAAAAGTTTAGTTTATTATTATACTAGCATTCCGCCCGCGGCTATGCCCGCATAGTTGCAGGAAAGATAGACTGGTGTGTAGAATTCCAGTTCCCGTTCGATTTCCAGGATAAAAACTATCATATGTCCTTTCTAGGATCTCAAACTATCTCTGTAGTAAATTTCAACATGATCGGTTTAGCCGTTATTGAGTTATAAATAGTGTAACTAACACGATTTTATTTTATATATATAGACTATTAGACTAGCCATTATCGCTCGTTGATTGATCTTTTTTGTTGTTTTGTTAACAATAAGTACCTAATATTGTTATTGGCGGAAATTTAGAGGCGAACGAAGGGGGGAAATAATAATTATATGTTTGAATTTGAATGACTGCTGGACTGATTTCAAAAATTCTTTCACCATTGGAAAGCTGCAACTTCACCGCGTGGCTATATACCGCAGGCGAAGCCGGTTCCAACAGCTAGTCTTGAAATATGATTGCTTTTAAAGTAATAGTTATCAAGAAGGCAAGTATGACGTGGTCTTAATGAAAAATATAATTATCGTTTTAATTTATACTGTAATATTATAAAGCTGAAGAGTTTGTTTGAACGCGCTAATCTCATGAACTACTGGTCCGTTCTTTCAGTATTAGATAGCCCATTTATTGAGGAAGGCTTTAGGCTATATATGTACCACGGGCGTAGCCGGGGCGGACCGCTAGTTACTTATAATACATTACATTAGTTTTACGTTTTTATGGTGCTCCCGTGGCGTTACACGAGGCGCTGGGTGAAAAGGTACATCGTCCGCCGTCGCAGTATGGCAGGAAGATGCCACAGTTGTGGTTGATACCCACGTTGTTGGGGAGGCATATCCTCACCGTGTTACACCCAGAGCAGGACCAGCCAGGCTAGAACAATGGTTTGAACTTAGATGAAGCTTAACGTAATTGAAACTGACTATTATTGAAGCTTTTTACTAGATTGATTGAATGAAATTGAGATAAGGTTCAGTGTATTATAAAAACTAAGCAGTCTCAACATTTTTTTTTACAATTTACATTATCTCTCGTGCTAAATCCAACGGTTTTTAAATCAACTTTGTTTCTTTTGTTGAACGCGCTACCTCAGGAACTACTGGTCCGATTTGAAAAATTATTTCAGTGTTAGATAGCCCATTTATCGTGGAAGGCTTTAGGCTATGTAACATCAGACACTACGGAGGTAACACCGCGGGGCATATTATAAAAAATATCTCTTACTTGTTCCGTATAGTTGCAATTGGCGATGCTGGGCATCATTGGTAATGCTCTGGCGTAACGGGCATGATTCTCAACCTCTTCACCGTTTATGAAAAGGACTGCAAGCTGTAATTAATATTAGAATTAGAAAATTTAACAATACTTTTGTAGTATACAGTATTCATTTTTGTTATAATAAATTTCCTTATGAAGTTAATAATTACAATTTTGTAAATTTTTAATGTACTATTTATTTGTTTAATGTACTCTTATTAAAAATCTTAATAGATATCCATCTAGACGATAAAAATCAGGTATAGGTCACAAATCAACGATTTTGACCGGGAGATTAGCCGTGTAGCGTTCACCAATTTATATGCTAATATTAATCATTCAGTATGCTAAAATAACATTTTCTCTTTATCTCATTCTAGTTGCGTATTTATAATTTTACCTTCCTTAACCTATATTTACCAATCAAACTTTTTCTTGCGCGGTGAGGTTTTGTTTTTAAATATAATATAATTTCAAGACATTATTTCAGATAAAAACATTAACATGACGTAAACCTTAAATATTTGAATGAGGTCAGGATAAACTTTGTGGTTTCAACTACACGATAATAAAAACTAATAAAAAAATATTTAACGAACGAACGAAGATTTCTTGCTTAAATTATATAATATTTTAAGTGTTTTAAGGGTATACTATACCAAATTGGCTGGAGTATTTGTTAAGTTAAAAATACTTATTTCAACTGAAAATAAATTTCTTACCATAACAGAAAATAGATAGAAATAAAATCTTCCAACCATGATGGCAGGCGTTACTAGGTAACAGCTTGGACGTAGATGATGTGTAGGAGGTTTGATACGATTCATATTATATACTAGGATTTAATAATACGACAATAGAATACATTAAACGTTAGGGATGTGGAAAATATAAGGATAAGTTTTATTTCACATATTGTCTACTGGTGTTAGAAAATAACTAAGATACTACGATTATTTTTGTAACATACAATGCATAGTGCATACTTTCATAAACAAATACAATAAAAATTTAATATTAAATAAGAAGTATACAATATACAATATCCATTACTATTTTTCGTTTGAAATGATTATTACAATATACTTATAGATATTTCACGGTCAGTGATTAATTTATAATTTCCTAACGATGTGAGCTTTGACAATCACTATTTAGTGGGGAAATCTTAAATAGATACCCACGGCTTCTACCGACTATAACTATACCGACTAAAACAGTGTTCCATCGAGCCGCTTCAATGAAGGGGTCTCGGGAGGTGGTTAGTATACGTCTGCGACCAGCTTTGACAACCCTAGCGTACAAGTAATAAATCTCATATAATATCAAATTCAATATTTACTATTGTCTTGCAAAGTACTAGTCCGATTGGATGCTTTGATATTAATTTACATCATAAAGCGTATTCTTACTTATGTACATCCATCATAAAGAAAATCGTGAGAGATATAAATTTCTTGTTTCCAGAGCAACATTATGTAAAAATTTAATCTTTTTATATATATAATATAATATATAGATTTTGTTAATCTATAAAATATGTGTTCATAAAACAATGCATACATTAAATTTTTATTGAGTTGAAATCAGTTTCCAAAAATTGTGGTCAGTTAATATTCATTCAAGGCATAAATAAGCTAGGAATTATGAGTATAAAACCTAAAGAACTTTATAAAATAACTAGCTGTTCGCCCCGGCTTCGCCCGTGGTACATATATAGTCTATGTTACTCGTGGATAATGTAGCTTTCGAATGTTGAAGGAATTTTTAAAATCGGTCCAGTAGCTTTTGAGCCTATTCATTACAACCAAACAAACAAAGTTTTCCTCTTTATAATATTAGTGTAGAAAAATAACTAACCTAACCTATAGAACTTAATAAAATAAAAAATATCAATTTTAATTATGCAACTAAATTTCCTCTTCTCTTTCCTCTCTGGTTTTCGTCGTGATGCATTTTAATTAACAAGTTTTGAGTGTCTTATTTCTTCAGCAATCACCAACTTAAAAATTTATATTTTTCGCCCCGGCTTTCTAATAGTGAAAGAATTTTCTAAATCGGTCCAGTAGTTTTTCAGTTTATCCATTACAAACAAACAAACTAAGAAACAAAAAACACAAATTCTTCCTCTTTATAATATAAATCTACATAAGCCCAAGTTATGTCCCAGTTATGTCTATTAAACCCTAAAATTTATAAAAACTACGTGTCGTTTAGTTTGCATGTTTCAAGATCTTTTCTATATATTACGTGTAAAATTTCGACATTGCGACTAATTCGCATATTAAATCATTCGTTTTGTTATAGTAGTATTTTCTTATTAGCTGTGTCTGCAAACTGTCGATACGGTAGTAAATCCGTGTAATTGATAACTGTATGTATGTATGATATTTACATAAAAAAAATCATTGCATTTTCGACCGTTTTGAAAAAAGGAAGTTTATTACTTCGACTGATTTTTTTTGATTTGTTACGTAAGAACTTTCGACTGGGTGAACCAATTTTGATGTTTCTCTTTATGTCATTTGAAAGCTCCACTTTTTACTTCCTCATTTGGTCTCATTTAATTTTCTCTAGTTCAGGTAATTGCCAAAAAATTAAGGCGGTTTTGTTGTTAGAAATAGTTGTTTCAATCGGAAATTAGACGCTTCCATATGATTAGCATACACCAATTTTGTAAAATTATTTTAATTTTTATAATAATTCTCTTTTCACGTTCGCTACATGTTTTGGACTGGGGTAAAATATGATTTAGGATCCACGACAGAAATTATACGAATGGTATGACACATTTGTATTTGCACGTTGGGGTCTGGAGAATATCAAACTCAAACATGTGTTTATTCAATTAGACTTCTTATAGCATTTTTAAATCGTCATAACATAGTTTAGCATTTACCACCAGTTCGGAAAGCAGTTTCAACAGAAAAGAGCCGGTAAGAAACTCTGTATATGTTTTTTCCCCCACGAATCATATAAAAATAAGTTATGTGAAAGTTTTCTTATTCCGTTAATGCGATGTTTTGCCTCTGCACTTTCTTATTTCTAAGTTGCATGTTCCTTTTTAGTTGAATTTATTTAACATATTCATCAAAATGAATACCAATAACGTAAGGCGGCAAGCTTAATTCCTTAATGTGAAATCAAAAGATTGGGAAAAATGTAAACATATACTTATACTACTTTCTATTACCACAGATAACATAATACTTTCGCTATTACCCAATCGTAGGAAAAGTTAAATTTTCTTTTTCAATTTATGTATAAAATTGTGATATATCGAGATTATTATTCATAAAATAATATTAATTTAATCAGAAAAAGTACTTTTAGTATTTCGATATTAACTAATTGATAACTAAATACATTAAATCAAATTAAAATTGTTACTATTCACAATAATAAGTACTGATTTTAATTAACTTTGGTTAAGTAAATTAATAAATATATTGAAAAAAAAACAAGCTTTAATGATAATATTGACTAAATTTTCCCACTTGCTCTTATAGAGAGTATACGTAAGTAACATTATTCAATACTAGCGATCCTAATCAGGATAATATAAGTGAAGTCCCATGGCCCCTAGTGGGGTATGGGGCAGATGATGTACATCTGTTTCACTGATCGATTTTCTTTACGGACAAGTAGGTGAGCAGCCTTCTGTGTCCTGCCAGACCGAGACATTTTTTTTTGTGCGTCCCCACCGGTAATTGAACCCAGGACCCCTCGGTTCTACGCTCACGCGTTAACCACTGTACCAAGGAGGCGTCAGAATATTATAAACTCAATTAATTATTGCATTGTCATCAGTCCTTGATAAGTATACAAAGTTTGAAGTAAATCTATTCGTTTAAAGTGGGTCAAAATCGACTCTAAAGAATTCACCAAAAAACATGGATTCAGATGTATAATAAAAGCGTTTTAAAAAATCACTCAACTAAAGACGAAACTACGTCGTAAATACTTATTTTATAGTTTGTAGATGCGTATACCAATTTTTGTCTTATTTATTAATTAATGAGATTATGTTTGTATACTTAATTGAATAGTAAATCTTCACATAATTGAAGTGTTCAAAATTATTATATATCTACCTCGACGTACCAATGCAAAAAGAGTATTTACAATTTTCGAAGAATATTTTCTTGATTTTGCAGTAAGGGAATGCAAATTTTTGTTGTATTATTAATAAAACAATAAATATAATCGCACACTTTATTAAAGTTCAAAAAGAAAAACGACACATTACAATTTTTTATACATTGAATTAATAAATGAGATTTAATGTAGATATTATTAAAGAATCTTTGGTAATTTAGCGTTTTATTATGTATCTTAGAATTTAACCCGTAGAGTTGCCTGAGAAGCATTGAGAACCAGCTACGAATGAGCACCGACCATTGTTACAATAGAGGGTACATCTACGCACCACACCGACATTGCTGGAATAACAGGTGAGGGCTTGATTGCAGCTCGAACAAGATAATCCAGGCTGAAAACAACACAATTAATGCGTGTTATACGCAATGCTGTTACGAGTATATTCTAGCGGTTGGTGATACAGTACTGATTGTAAAATAACTTAATGCAAGCAAATTAAAGTGAACGGTTCGTTATTATTTTTTGTGGCCGAGAGGCTAGGGGTTGCTGCGGTTTGGCAAAAAGACGCAGGTAATTCCACCTCGTAATCGAAGTTGTTTCTATTTCTTAAAAATGTCTCATTTATAAAGCATTTCAATGCTATTATAAAACTCAAAATTAAGTTTCGTTATTTTAGAACGCAAGGAGGAATTTAAATTAATTACCGTTGCGGTGTAGTTGCAAGTTGTTAGTCGACTTCCAAGCGAGAAGAACAATCGATGGTTTGTATTATTGACCGACGTGTCATTATTTGATTCATCTTCATTGTCTTGCGAGCTTACGTCCCTCGTCTGCCGTGAATTACCAAATCCGAAAGGAATAAATTGACTAAAGTTAAATCCAAACGGGTTGAAACCGAATGGTAAGGAGCCCAGAGGATTCGAGCCGAAGGGAGATCCAAATGGGAGAGATCCGAATGGGTTGAAAGGCATCGCTCTGCCCTGTGGGTCTGGTTGGGTTTCATTGGAGTCGTCTGCGAATATAAGGTTTACCGCAAGCTGCAAAATATATAACGTTAAACATTGTCTAGATGAAAACGTAAATAAAGAATTTTCTTTGGGATTTCAAATAGTTCTGTTTATACAGGTTTTTGTGTGAAAGAGTCAAACAAAAATTTTTAAAAACTTTCGCGTTATTATTATAAAGGTGAAAGTAGGATAGAATATGATTTTTTCGGAGTATATATTTGTGCCTTTCTAAAGTATAAATTAAATAAGCGAGTTTAATTATACACAATCATAAATGATACATGATAGATACTATATTATGCAATAACGTTAGCATTCACTTTCATATAGTGATGAAGAAAAGGACGGGTTTTTCACGTAAAGTATGATTTTTTCTCACATTGCGCTTGGAAGAAAATTAAAAGTAAAAGCACCTTTATTTTTTGTTATTGGTGAGTGTTGGTTATTGTTGATATTTATTATCTATGAATTTTCGAAGAGAGTAAAAAACTCACCAGAGCGGTCAAAAAACAAAAATATATATTTCGTAAAGCCATGGCGGTTATAATAGAAGGAACTCTTCTAGTCACTCGTTTCTCAGTCGGATCTAATTAACTGTTGTAATTAAACGGTCTTATATACTGACGGGTAAAATAGAAATGGAAATTCTAGCCAGCGTACTATTAAGCGTTGTCACAGAACGATGAATAAGTTATATGGATTACGCAAATTACTTAATGCAAGAGCACGACTTTATTAGATTGAAAATTGAAGACGGCAGACAATACGCCTATTGGACAATTGCAGGGAAATCATTGCATGTATATTAGCGAGGACTTCGAGCGTGTTTCGTTTATAAAATATTTAACTGCAAATTTTGAACACTCTAAAATAGACACAATATTAATGAACAATATGTATTGGTATTGCCTAATTTTATATATCACTAGCTCTCTGCCTGCGTCCTTTACCCACGTAACTTAACAAATTATATATTAAAACTTTCTCGAGTAGTACGCTATACACTAGTGTTTACACCAGTTTACACCGGAATGAAAATCGGTGAAGTGGCGTTTGAGTTTATCGCGAACAGACAGACAGACGGTGGCGAGGCAGGACTTTGTTTCATAACTAGTGATATGAAGATATACATAGATAGATATAATATCTGAATATTCGCTATTGACACATTTGAACAGCACACGCTCACGAATATTGTTATGTACTAATTTTTATTCATTCATATCAAACAAGTGTTCTGGCATTAAAACGTATACGGGAACAAACAAAAAATTGAATTTATTTACGAAATACAAACACTGTCACCTGACAACAAACGCAATACTAGATAAAGCAAAGCAAACAACTCATTGTACCTTCTTACAATTGTTATCAGCAAGGAAACAAGACAATGCGAGTCGTGAGAACATGTTGGAATGAGACTCATACAATAAAATCATTGAACGTCATACGCATAAATAATATCCAATATTATATAGATTTTATGCAATACTCACTCAAGTTATATAAATATAAAACGTTGTATATTGACAATTGTGTAATACTTTTCTAGACTTCCGTCGTGGCGTATTTTATTATAAATGCCGTTTGAAATTTATATAAAAATATAATATTTGCACTATTGTTTGCCTTTAGTCTATAACGACGTCAGTGTTGATAAGAAATTATACAATTGTGTAAAGAAAAACTTCAAAACGAAAGGCGACAAATATATTTCCATTCCATGATTGTAGTGGGTAATGTGAGTGCCGGTGTGTGAGGGGTTCATTTAAATTTGTTTATTTACTATTTATAATATGTAATTTGTAACTTCTGTACGTACTGAATTCTTTAATATGAAAATCACATGAATAACACAGCGTAATTTTTTTCTTTCTCTGGATCGAAAGCTCTGAAATATCTTTACAACGATGAACTTATCTTAACACCCACACATACTCACTCCATTACACACCTACACATTCAAGCTAACAAATAATTTTCTCATTTTTTTTTAATTTAATTTAATTTCGTTTTAAATTATTTAAATATTAAATTTGTTGAAGTTTTAGTTATACATATGCGTAACAGCTTTTACATTAACATATTATTACATATTTTATTGTAATATATAAAACTAGCTGTGCCCCGCGGTTTCACCCGCGTAAGTCCGTATCCCGTAGGAATATCGGGATAAAAAGTTGTCCAGATATCTACGTACCAAATTTAATTGCAATCGGTTCAGTAGTTTTTGCGTGAAAGAGCAAGAAACACACACACATCCTTACAAACTTTCGCATTTATAATATTAGTAGGATATTTGACGCGTAATTAAATTAAATTTGAATTATTTCAGTGAATATTTTTATTGAAGTTCAGCTGTTTGAAATCGTAAGCTTGGTGTAAATGAAGCTTTTCCTGGTAATTTCCAGGCTACTAAGCGTGATATTAAACTGTTTTACGATGTTTTAGCCGTAAAATTTAAACACGTAATTGTAAAATTTCCAATGAATCCATGGTTTCTATAGAAACAATTGAATCTATATAGCAACAGAATTATTCACAATAATCATAAAGGCGAAAATAAAGTAAATTGACTCGAGTTAAAGACCGTGTCGTCTGGAGACATCCCAATTCTCAATTTCCTTCACAGGAACTTACCACAAATAATTTTCACACATAAACCCTTGTTCAATGCGCTGGCTGACAAGGGTCGCAGCTTTCAAGACATCATTGACGTGACTGTAGACGGAATTTTCATTAAATCCCAACATACATCCTTACCAGAGAACATTTTGCTCATGCTTTAATTACATTCTTTTTGTTGAAGCTAGCATTCTTTCTGAGACTGAACGTCAAAACGCGACATTGTTATCTATTATGACAATAGCGTCGCGACTGTCATATCACATTCTAATACTAATGTGCCATTTACCTACGTTTTTGTAACCCTATACGTCTGATAAACTCTGAATATTTGGTAGGTATATTTAATTCAAAATATATGTGTCTTTTGTAGTCTTTACACAATTCTACTAACACTATAAATGCGAAAGTTTGTAAGGGTGTGTGTGTTTGTTGCCCTTTCACGAAAAAACTGTTGTACCGATTGCAATGAAATTTGGTACGTAGATAGCTGGACAAATGGAATAACATATGGGCAACTTTTTATCCCGATATTCCTACGGGATACGGGCTTACGCGGGTGAAACCGCAGGACGCAGCTAGTTATTTATATTCATCAAGTGAATTAGCAAGGTGAATTAATTCCTTGGTCACAGAACAATAAGTGTCTTGGTATAGAAGTTGTCAATACAATTGTGGCACTCAAAATCCTCTCATAATCTACAGTAATAGTCCTGAATTTGGAAATGTTATTCGATTATAGTGATAGATGCGAACCTGTGAACCGCAGCTTTACCCTTTCAGAATGGGCGAGATGTTAGGCATGAAATTACTGGGGACGTTTACGTTTGGACGTTGTGACTAAATGCTGTATTTCAATTAATTGTATAGCTTTCATATCTATATTTCTTTTATGTTATATTTTGGTTTATACTGTTGGACTCGAAATGCAACTTCATGTTGTTGTGTATGTGTTCTAAATCATATAAGTGATTCTGAACTCTAAAGGAATTGCATGGAAAATGAATATATTAAAACTTTTCAAATCGAAAACGGAAATTAGATTTCCGGCTAAAAAATGTGTTATGTATATCGAAAAGGGATAGATAAAACTGAAAACATAGAATAATTTTGAATTTTATAATTACACAAATAGATATCAAAACTCATCAAAAAAATAGTATTACACTGGCCAAGAAAAATACCGAACACTTTTTCAAACACATTTTTTCAGGCACAGCCTGCGCTAGGAATGGCGGAACATATTCCGTTATTGCAGTATGGCCTCATGGGATCACGGCATATCTTCAAGATGCCACCAACAGGCTTACAGATGAGACGAGTGTTACAGTCGTGGCAAGATATCTTCGGATCTGTTGTTATATCGCATGTGGTCCAATTAGTGGGGTTCTGCACGCCCAGGGCGTCTGATCCAATAAATGTATTTCGTGGACCTTGAACTTGATGCGGTCCACCTTGATCAGTGTGCGCGCCGCCTTGGGAAACTTGGCAGTTGGCAGTCGTAAATGCTGCTAGCTGTAATAAGATATACAATTTTATTATAAGGAATGAGATACATTTTATCAACAAATTACTACTATAACAAGACCTAAAAAAAGCAATAATAAAGACGAATAAAAACAAATATTTTAATATGTATAATATCTGTAAAAAAATTAGATGTAAAACCATATTAGAAAATGTTACTGGAAATCTTTTATCGTAACAAGATTCGAGTTCGTGTAAGTTGTTCTACATATAATATATTAGAACAACGTATTGGTGCAGATTTTATATAAATTTTTTAAAGGTTTGTTCGCATGCTGAAATTTTTGTGAAGCTGAAGTATTCAAATTAATCAACAGCTTAATTTTATTTTTAGTAGTTTCTTTCGAAATAAATTATTAAGAAAAATACGAAAAAACACTTTATTCCACATAATATAAAGTACACTTTACCACAAACAGCACAACAATTTTATAAACGGCCATGTTTCGCACTTCAATGTACTCGTGTTTATTATACTAGAAAGTAATTTCTCCGCTTTTATGCATGTTTCATTTATCTAAGCAAATATCGCCGGGGTGGAAAACATAAACACTGTATTTTCCAATACATCTTGATGGTTTTCCTATATTGTGCGAGTCAATAGCAATGTTTGTTGTTTTGTAGGTTTCTCCGACACATGTGTTTACCTTTTGTTAGAACTGCGTATCAGAATGACGAAAACATTGTTAATCAGTTTGATTTGAGCTTAACGTGTTACTCCATCCACGAGACCAGTGTGACCAGTGTGGTCTTTCACGTATCCGTTCAAGATTATTTATTATTTGTTATTACAATAACAATCGTTGGAATGTGAAAATTTTGATCTTAGGACGCGACGGAAATGTGTAAGAAAATATATGTTTAAAATATGATAGAATCTCAAGTGTATCTATGGATATATGTTATTGCAAGTACATAGAAAACACGTTTTTAGAAAATATTAGCGCAGACTAGGGCGACATAAAATTTTATTCATTAGTTCATATAGGTGATTAAATGTTAAATTATTTTTTATTAGTGTTAAATGGACTTAGTAGGCGAAACTATGTGTGAGGAATGGACTATCTAAGACTGATATTATTTTTCAAATCGGACCAGTGTTTCCTGAGATTAATGAGTTCAAACAAATAAACAAACAAACAAACTCTTCAGCTTTATAACATCACTATAGATTTAAATTTTTAACGTATGCGTATTACCTACCAAGTGTTAACTTTAATCGATGACTTCAAAGTTCTAGCTCCATGAGGTACTTAATTACTGAAAAAAAGATGCATACGACGGCTTAAATATTTGATTGCATACATGTTATTAACGATTGTTTTAAATCCTCGATAGTGCCGTGCGTCTCGTCTATAGTATTATGTTATCTGTGGTCTTAGAGAAAAAATGAAATGGTATGGATCTTGTGATCTAGCTATCCACGGCACTGGACCATATGTAGCAATAAAATTGGGTCCTAATTGTTTTATTAACATGGTTTTTTATAACTCTACTATTGTGTCATGTCCGCTGGAACTGATGTATATTGTTTTTGTATTAGGATTAATGTTCTTTAAATATATTATGCGCCCAAGTATGTGTATAAGTATAATGTGATAACAGACAGAATTTTTGTTTTTCTATTTGCGTTGTTCAAGTGTCCGTTGTTGGAATAAGTGACTGTCCATATTTTATTAGCAGTTTCAGCTTGAAAGATGTACACAATTTAACATTGTATTTACATGTTTTGTATTACCCGACTTTTTTTTAGCATATGGATATATATAGTCACAATATTGATTACATATACGTATGTCACTATGTATGTCCTTTTTTTTGGCCCGCCCTATAAGCTGAAACCGCTGGACAAATTTTGACTTAAGAGATGTAGTTGTGATCATCAGAATTGTCGTATTATGTACATCAGCTATATAAATTAACAAAATGGCGCTCGCTAATTTAAACGAGGGAGAGTTTGTTTTTTCGTAGCTACTTTAGTAATACTGATAGCAAATTAAAGATCGTAAGAAATCTAATGCAATAAAAGTAAAAAATCAGCGGTCATAGTTTTTGTTTTCATAATAACAATATTTATTTTCGGTATCAAAGTATTTACCTCGTGTGGCATTTTTAAATGGTACGTTACGTGCGATCTAGGGACCATTAAGAAACGAATGTATTACTACCTAAAAGGCTGGCAACACACTCGCAATTTATATAAAAACATGGCGTTGTTAGTGTATGGGCGACGCTGATCACTAATTATTTTTAGGTGACGCGTATGCGCGTTGCCTTCTCCATCATAAAAAAGGATAAACTTTCCATTGCATTCGCTTTTATAGAATAAGGCTGTTGATATGTGAATTATCGTTAGGGTGTGTAATAATAAAGATATTCTGTTGAAGAGAGTATTTACTAATGTGATTTTTTATCTTGTTTGATATTATTATTGATGGATCTATATAATTTGGTAAAAGTGATAATGTATGTTACACATTATTACATACATTTATAAGTACATACCATATTATATGGCGAATACTTATGTTTTATAATGGTGATATGAATAATTACGCAAAAACAAAATTGTATTTTTTTATACGTACGTAAAGCGCCTAATTCAATAATGAATTAATCAAAGAAATATAAAGACTAGCATTACAAAACTATTGTTGATAAATTTATGGGACAAATTAAACAAAATGGATGCCTTTATGATTTTTATTTATTATATGCAATAAATTATATTATAAAAGTACATTAATCATTTTACTATGACGAAACCATTGCGATAATTCATTCTTCTCATCGATGACTGATCAGCTGACGATAACTGAATATGATAGCAGTCTCAAGAATCATAATTTTATGCATTTTCTACAGGGATAGGTGACGCTGGGGCACATTCAGCTGTGGGCGTAGCGGAACATTCACCGAGGTTGCAATACGGCAATGTTGGGTCAGTACACGCTCGCTGTAAGCCTCCAATCTTAGTGCAGATGAGACGTGTATTACAATCCAAGCAGGAGGGACCAATCGCGGCGCATGGGGTCCACTGTGGGTACCACGGGGCTGCGGATAGCCATGGAGGGATCCATGGGTTGGCAGCACCTGCACCTGGCCAGGCGCCTACACCCGCTCCAGCCCAACCACCAGCTGGCTGCGCGGGAATTGCGGCTGCCACTGCAATCTGAAACATAATTGTTGATCGATAAAGTTTATTTTCTAACTACTAATTGGCACATGAATGTTGATTGATCATTACTTGGATAAGTGAGTGAAATGAGTCTTGTAATTTTAAAAATCACTTACCAGAAGGCAAAGGCCTAAAATAATCTTGGAAGCCATTTTTTTTATTGTTTCTATCGTTCGCTTGGTTACCACAGTTAATAATTCAATTGAATAATGATATAATTTCACCTGTACGATCTTTTATATACCACGTTATTTATTAAAGGATTAAAGTTAACAACGAAAACAGATAGGCGAACGGTTTTCCCAATGGAAACGAATAATAATCACAACAGATAACGAAGTTTATCTAGAAAGGTATACTTTAAGACTTTAATGTCAGGTTGATTATTTATGAAGGGGTCCTTCGATATTGCATGGTTCACAAAAAAAAAATACAAATAATATTTCACGTCTTTTTCAAAATTGTTATAAATTAACTGGTTGTAACACGCGGCGTCACTCGTGTGGTACTCGGGTAATAAGTAGCCTTTATGCTAATACAGACTATATTCTATCTGTGTACCATATTTATACAGAAACGAAAAGCTCGCTCGTTTTCGCGTGAAAGAGTAACAAACATCCATACATTTATCTATCCATACTTACAAACTTTCGCGTTTACGTTAGTTTACCTTTAAGCGTATTAGTAGGATAATATGAAAGTAGCGAAAAATCTTAATCAATGATTAATCAAAGTACAAATGCAAATATAACGTTTGCAGCTTTTCATTCAAGGAATATTATTTGAATCGTATTTTAAATGGCATGTTGGACCTGAATGTGGGAGTCCAGCACGCTTCGGAATGAATTGGCCAGCTTGCACAAGGGAAGGTACCACACCCCCACACGTTTCGTTTTTGTTTCGTTCAGTGAGTGGGAGAGCCGGGGGCCGCTATATGCTATAGTAAATTCGGACCATTACTGTCCTTTAATGCTCTCAAGGATAAATTTTTTGTACTTCACACATTTCGCTAGATATGTGTACTAACGTTACCAGATTTACTAAAACGATGCACACAGATGTGGAAGCAGATTTGGGTTTTCCAGCAGTCCGAGTACTTAGGTACTACTGAAAAGTATGGCGAAATATTCTTCAAATTATGAAATTCTACTAATATTATAAACGCGAAAGTTTGAGGAATGAATCGATCTTTATGATTCTTTCACGCGAAAACCTATATTGGGATCTGTATTTGGTACAACTATAGCTTATAGTCTAGATAGATTAACATATAGGTTTTGTTTTAGCCGGGTACCACGCAAATGAAACTGTACGCTTGTTAAAAATAATAAAAATATCCCCTTTGAAATCCACATTCATTTTAAAGTCGTTTCTTAAATTGGGTATTTACTATTTAGTATTTTGTTAAGAAATCCAACTTCAGTTAAATAATAAATAAATATTATTTAGAGTATTATTCGATAACTAATATTACTCGATTTATAACAGTAATATATAAATGCGAAAGTGTGTTTACTTGTTTTTATTTCTTTCGAGTTGTAACCGAGCTATTTTGGGAATTTATTTTTGTGTCTGGAGATAGTTGGGAGGCCACAAGGACATAGATTATTGTGTATTATCATAGAAAATATTTCCACAGCCTTCGCAACCAAAGCCACTAACGGAAAGCTAGCTAAGCTATTTATATTGATATATAAAGTAAAAGAATCCTATAAAATTAATAATATATGCAGTAATGATATTATTTACACTGAAATTATTTAATTATAGCCTATTACAATAATACGTTTTGTAATCTTGTTTACGCAGCGCTTATTTGCTTTGAATATCAACTCATTTTCATTAGGATTTCCCAGAATAACAGTAATTTCTGTACAATAAAGTATAAAGTTATAGTTTCGATCATTGACTTCTGAATGAATATTCTAGTAAATAATTATTTTCTATGAAAAAGGTCACCAGCGGGCGATATCCCGGGGAAAGGCTACACAAAATTCTAAAATAAGACCAGATAACAATTTTTTTATAAAATAAATAAAAATCACGTCAACCGAATGAAAACCCAAAGAATTATCGAGTTATAAACAGAAAAGTAGTGTATATGATGAATATTTGCAGTAGTGGGGCCGCTGCAAATAGGTTGTCTGCTTTTAAGGGGTAAGAATTAGGGAATCATTTACGACGGTAATAAAGGAATGGGAAAAGTGAGGCAAAGGATCCCATGCTCATCGAACGAATCACAGTAGCATGCTACTTTGTCAAGCCGAAGTTATGTAGCGGTGGGATACCGTCCCGTGCGGGGCCGACTCCCACTAAATATATGTAATAAAACCATTGCGCCTACAGAAATCTATTGAGCAATAAATATCTCGCAGGACGCATGTAACTCGCAGTTAACCATAGAAAGATAATCATATTTAGATGTGCGAAAAAGAAAATTATGCGATAATTGACGTATATCTTTTTATGGGTGTAAATATTTACTCTTTTAATATAATATGTAGACAAATAGTTTATATATTATAATAAAAGAGTTACCAAATGCTATTCAATATGGATGACCACAAAACAATGGTTATCAATTAGTAAGTTTTTCTGTGTTTATCTGATTTTTGATTATTTTTTTTGATTATTTAAATTGAATACAATAACAATACAACTTGTTTATTTATTTGAAGACTAGTGTTGGCTATCCATGTAATATACATGCTAGCGGGATAAAAAAAACGTATTCCTTAATATGTAATAAAATGTCATGATCGTGTCATTTTATTGGTCTCCAAAAATTAAATAGAGGTTTCTTAATAGGGTTTTTGCTAAAATAAACAGCTAACGAGACTTATTCATCTTAAGACTAATTTTGTTTTAGAAAAATAATATACGTATGCATATTACATACGAAAAATAAAATAGGCAGAAATAGTTTAGGCAAATAAAAAATTTATTTAAAAGTTTATTAGTATATATATCAAGTAAATTTTTTCATTTCCCATTTTAGGCTAATAAGCAATACAAACAAAGATTACAGATTACTACAAATTATGTGTGTTCAAATATTCTGTAGATTTACTAGCGCGAAAACCCTTAGCAATCTTTTTTGCAAGACGGTAACAAGACAATGGTGTCGACCCCACAAACTTAAAATTAAGCTTCTACTAACCGCGACGTATCAAAAAATATAAAAGCGTCCTTTGAGACATGCATGCTAGGGCCTTAAAAAATTAACCTCACAATGAATGTCGCCGGGCAGAGATGGCGTTGTGACATATGGGCCATTTGAACAAATCTTCTTTTATGTGTTAAGAGTTTTCGCTTTCTTTTATCTTACACACAAATTGTTAATGATAAAGAATAAATACATAAATAAATAAATGATCCAATAGTAAAAGTTACGTGAAAGAAAATCACACTTCACTTTTATTCTCATCTAATTTTGAAATATGACATTTCAAAATTAGAATAAAAATAAAATAATATTCTTTTCCATTCTTCAATAGGACTAAAGGACACACAAAAATAATCATATCAATCGCTATAAATCCACGAAGTTATCGAATACAGAACCGAAAAAAAACACATTCGTAACAAGAGCCTCCTTCGTTGGTTAATAAAGAAATAAAGTTTATGATAACATTTAATATAATCTATATAAAAAGCAATACAATATGATTAATAACCACATGAAGAATAGTTATAATATAGGTTATACATACGTAGAATAGTTATAATACAATCGGACTCATAAATACTAGCATAAAACATAGCATGTTACCAATTAATGGAGGCATACAATATCCGGATCAGATTAAAAACAGAGCAGTGATGACGCTTGAATTAATCTAATATCAAATCTATTGAACTCCTCGAATACGCTACCCTTCAGTAATACTCATGCAGTAATTGTATTTTATCACGAGCTGTGCGATTCTTCTCTGACTTCCCTCACTTGATTTCATAGTACCTGGTTCACTCAGTTTTGCTCGATGATTTTTTTCGTATGAATTTTTGCTAAATCAATTTATTGCCCCCGAAACTCACATACAATATTCATGAAAATTGTTGTAGCCGTTTAGTTTAGTTTCGTTCATTCTATAACTGGTTATATTTTGGTAAATGTTCAAAATTATTAACGAGTATTATGCTTAAATTAGTATGAGAGAGATCATCAGAGATGAGAGATCCAATACCAACATCAAATAATGAAATTGGGTCGAACCGTACTTGAGACCAAAATTACAATATTACAAACAACCGGTCATTGTTTTTGATCAATGGTTCTTATCACTTTACACACGATTACTCACGCTTTATGTAATTATTATCTCAATAATTTACTCATATTAGATATTATTAGATATATTATATTGTCATTCAATGAGATACTTGTTCAGTGTTCATTAATAATGATATATTACACTTAATAAATAGATAAAATATACAGTAAAATGTTTTAATAATAGGTAAGTATTAAAGAGCGGACGCTCAGAGAGGGTAATTAAAAACTTAATTAAATGTACGTATTCAGATTTAACCTGCCGCGCCACAAGCAGTTCCTAAGAACACTGTTAACGACCCGATATTTCTTCTCTATGAGAGATATTTGAATTCATTGAGGATTCATGAAAATTATCAAGTCATATGATCTGCATAAGAGGTAAACAAACTGACTGCCGCAGGGTACTGTGTGTTTTAACGACAATCGCGCATAATCCCTTGATTAAAGCAGACATTGCATGCATTGGTGTAATGATCATTTATAACATCTTTTATCGCTGAACTACGCACGTATTTTTCTATTGTTTTTAGAAAATTTCATTTGCCAGTTGCACTATACTATCTACCATAAAATGTATGACTGGCTAGATGCATTGTATTTTCATGAGATGGACAAGTCAATCTTCTTTTTTAAATATTTTAACGGTTCCTATAAGATCTTGTAATTACGTAATAACTTAAGACAGAGGGTAGGTAGAAGGTCTGAAGTAGAGATTGAATAAATTCACCGACTTGGTGTTAGAAGGAGCCTACGAACAGAAATTTATTTTTTACGTTTTTTTACCACTCTTTTGTTAGCTTCACCCGTATGATTGTATCTATCCGAATCTTTTAGACTTGATTTTTTAACCCACTTTAAAGAGACAGATTTAATTCAAACTTTGTACATTTATCAAGGATCGGTGCCAGTACAACAATTTGATGAGTTTATTTTATAATCCTTATAAGGGTCGCCAGGATTATATAACTTTCTTTCGAATAATCTGTATGAGAGCAATTGAGAAAATTCGGTTAATCTTTAGGTTTTCATTACAGCGTGCTTTTTTTACTTTATTTATTATTGTAGAATGTTTGTTTTTCTTGGCATTGTATATTTCTTGAAAAAATCAGAAAAAAGTAATATAGAAGGCGAATACCGGCATATATTTTATAAATATTTATCTTAATAGCTAGCTACTGCCCGCAGCTTCGTTCGCATGGTCAAAATAAGTGTTTATGGTACAAAATTTCATCCCCGGCGCGGTAGAATTTATCAACACACTTTATTAGATGCCTACGTTATAGTGGCTACCTGCATGCCAAATTTCAGCTCAATCGGTCAAATCTGAGCGTTGATAGATCAGTCGTCAGTCTCCTTTTCGCTTTATATTATAAGATATTTACATGTTGTATAGAAGGACTATTATATTTTTAAAACACGTCTGATATTATTATCTTTTCTAGAATAATGGATGGAGACGTAAACACATTAAAATGTAAATATTAAAACTCCGTTATTAGAATTACACGAGACATATCACGTCATTATTTGATTGTTAAGGTTGGGTAACATGTTTGTTTGTTCTTATTAAGATAGTGTCACTTTCTTAGCACAATAATTCTTTTGGACGGTATATTTATTCATCTATATAGACCAGGGCTAAAGGGTCTCCAGTATAACCAATTTTAAAATGGTAAAAACAGAGTCATTAGCCAATACTGATAATGCGGTATTTATGCTGTAATGCTTTAATTCTTGGTAAGTACTTAAGAGACAATAAGCAGGAATGCACACAATGTTAATCTTGGCGATAATTTTAAGCCATCGGTGACTTAATATTTTTTTTAACCGACCTTGTTTTTGAACTGCGGAAGCTTGGTTTTTAGTATACGTGTTTTTAATAAACATATGGTTGGTAAAAGGAACTCTATCGTCTCTTTTTCACATGTAAATCACTGAACCGACCTGGATGAAATTAGGTACAAATAGTTGGAGACATAGTTATATAAGTTATATATTTTAATATCATAATCCTGCACCAGAATGTGTAAATTTATCCATGCAAGTAGAAGTCCAGGGCTAATGGGGCCTAGGTTGATCTTTCTATATAAATGAATCACTATTTTCCTTGGTCACCCCATCACGCGTGAACGGCTGGACCGATTTCAAAAATTCCTACACCAGTAAAAAGCTATAATTACACTTAGTGTCATAAGCTATAGTATGTACCATCCGCGAAACCGGGGCGAACAGCTAGTATTATTTAAAATATTAATATATAGTACATTAAAATTGTTAAGAAATTTAGACCACATTTTACTACTTGTACTCATACTGCTGTTACGAGTGGCCGTAATTGTTTTGTGGTGTTTTATAATCCATATAAACAAAATCGATTTATTGTTTTTTTTAAGAATATAAAAAATCGATTATGAGATGGGTATCAAACCCGTGTCCTTCACTGTACCGTGGCGGAGCTTGACCTCTCGTCCAGCCATACTATCTACTCAGTAGGTATAGTATTGATATATTTCAGTATCGCTGTTATAAACATGGAATATTCTCGTATAATTACTTAAAACTTTATTAGATATTGAATTTAATTTCCCCTACTTTTACAGCCATAGGAAATCTGATAATTAAGAATCGGATATTGCTTTTATTACAAATATTCGAGTTATTGGAGCATATCCATACAATATGATAAAATAATGTATTGTTTCCATAGTAAGAATTTCCATTCCAATGCATAAACACATCTTTTTAAGTAAAGTAAGGAAAATTTAAACGCAGAAATGTAAATATGTAGAGGAATTAACTAATGACAATAGGATTATGGAAATATTTTGTTTTAAAAAAACGTAAGTATCGTTTTTAATCCTGCGTTTATTGTTTAATATGGGTGGTTTAGGTAACCAATGTGTCGTTTTCGTTGTTTTTATTTGAATGCAATATTGCTTTACTTAGACACCATATTAAATAATTTGTTGATAGTACCTATGTCACAAATAATATAACGATAGATATACAAACATTTCTATACTTTTGGTCTATAATAATGTTAGCTACAAAAAATCCTCTGATATATGAAGTATCATATGATTTTTCTTGTGAAAGTATGTATTAAATAATGTATACATTATATACATGAGCTGCGGAATAGAAATAATATAAAAATATATTTTGAAGTAATAGGGTTTTATGATATTTAATTGTTTGTTTATTCAAGTTTTAGTTCCCCATTTTGGATAATAAATATAAGTGCGTGCAAATATTGTTGAAAATTTTGAAATCTATCTAAGGTTTCTAAAAGACATGTTGGATATTAAAGATTGAACCGCTTAATATTTTGTAAAAGATTAGGTACTTGTCAGTTGTATTTAAAAATATTTATCTATTTGAATTCAGTAATATTTAGACAATTCAAGCTTCGATTCTTCAATTCAGCGTTATCTTAAAGGGACAGGCAGACTCTTATTATTAATATAGCTGTATTTAGATGATACCTACCAATTAAAATTTTGTCTTAATTGTTTTCACATTTCTTCAGTTAAGCTGTTTGCTGTTTACATCGATTATGTTTTTATAAGCCACGTTTCCGTTCTTGTATTTGACTACGAATGCAAACATCCGTCCGCTATATCGTACTATGCTTTCATGCATTACATTATTGTCATGAGTCAGACTGCGAAAACATTCTGTTTGTCTTGCTAGTTATCTCTTCGGGAGTCATTATCTGCCTTATCTCTAATAATTAGTGGCGCAGTATAAAAGGAATGTTAGAAAGATTTCGGCACATATAGAAACGAACGAGCTAAATGAAACACATGTTTTAGTTTGAGTGCGAACGAATTATTTTATATACGAAACAAGTTGATGTTACAATGAAGATAACGCTGCTACTCCTTATTGTAAGTACACTTTTATATTTGTTTATTATTTTGTTAGTAGTTTACAACGCGCTATTGTAGGATCCGTATATCTACTTTAATATCACAATATGTAACGTGTATTTTTGATTATATAATAAAATGTAAACCGTTACTACATCCCTATTTTAAATAGTTTATTTACTTTCTCGCGACAACTACTAATTGCAAGGTTGCTTTTTCTCCTATAAACAAAAAAAAAAATATGTACATGTTTTTTGTATGCAAATCGTAAGAATTTTTTATTATATTTTAAGAACTTTAAAGGGTTTACGTACGTTTTCTGCAATTTTTTTATATTAACTCGTTTTTTTTTTGCATTTGTACAATTATTGTATTGAATAAAAGGGTGTAAAGTAAGAAATTTTGAAGGGTGTAAAGTAAATGATTAATTATTTAAGCGTGACATTATTTTAAATAGATTGAAGTTTAAAAAAATGGTGGGAGTTCATATTACTTTATATAGATAACAACGCACAACATACAATCAATGCATTTTTAAATCCATTTTCAATATAATAATGTCCCTACACCTTATACATATCTACCCAATTATAATTATTTAAAAATTGTTATTGCATTTCCGATTTTGTTTTGCATGATCCTTTATAATAAATCTTCAATAATAGAACTTTGTCGAAAGGGTCATGCTCTTATTATGAACCAACATGGAACTATATCGAAATATTTTGTATAATAAAAAGAAAATAATAATATTTCTTGAATTTTATTGAAAACAAAAACATTCTGTAATCAATAATTTGATTGTTTATTTTCATGACAGTGATTGAAATAAAGATGTGCACGATAATGTTCTCTCGTGTTAATGTTATAGTGGTGTTGATATTTCTTATTTATGTTTAAAATTTCTTTATATTGCTTTTCAGGTTGGCGTTTGCCTTGTAAGTGCAAAATATTTGCCCTACGATTCAGATGACTCTAACAGTTTATTAATAAGACATAAGAGATCAGATTCTGAAGAGTCTGATTCTTCTGCAGATCGTGCCAGAAATAGTGACGACAGCGATGAAGATGATGATTCATTGGAGAAGAAATTGAGAGAAAGGGAAGAAAAGCGTCGTGAAAAAGAAGAAAAGTTGAGAAAGAAGTTAGAAGAACAGCAAGAAAAGGAAAAGCGAAGAGAAGAAGAACGTCGTCGTAAAGAAGCAGAACGAAAGAATAAACTTGAAGAAAAGCGTGCAGAAGAAGAAAGAAAAGAGCAAGAAAGAAAGCAAAAAGAGGAAAGGAAGCAACAAGAACGACTAGAAAAGGAAAAGCAAAAGCAAGAGGAACGGCAAAGGAAGGAAGAAGAAAAACGGATCAAACAAGAAAAGAAAAAACAGGATAAAGTAATAATTGACCTAAAAAAAGAAGCATATGAAAAGAAAGAAGATGATTTCCTTGAAACTGAAGAGGAAAATTCTGTTGAAATGGAAGATCTGTGGAGAAGTCATATTTACATGAAATACGGCTTAACATTGGCTAGTACAAACGCCGAGAAACAAGCAGCGTTAGCTAAGTATATTCAAGAAGAATTGGGTCTTCAACCTAATAGTACAAGAAGTGAACGTCGTCAGGCTATAACAAAGCTAATCCAAAACAAATTGCAAAACGACACCGTGGCAATTGAAGCAATACGCAAACAAGTTTTGAGTCGTCTTAATCCTATTACATTACAAAACTTACGAAATGATCTTGAAAGAGAGATTGAAGAGATAGATAATAAGACCATTGTCTTGAAGAATGTAAGCTTACCTTGGGCCGCTACTGCGCAGCAAACACTTGATGAAAAGAAAAGTTTCTTACAAACAATATCACAGTTTATGGCAAATATTATACCAAACTGGTTTTCTGGTAATAATTCACAAAATAATGGATCTGTTAGCACCGAACCAAATATTATTAACAGTGGTGTGTCTACAGATCAAGTACCTAAGCCAAGCGCTGTAAACAACAACGAAGCACAATCTCCAATATCATCAGCGAATCCTAACGATGCTATATCTGGAAGTTCTATTAATTCACAAAATGACATTTATGTTAGCACTGGGGAAAACGGTGTAAACAATGGTGGTTCTCCAAATCAAGTCCCTGACCCAAGCGCTGTAAATAACAATAAAGCACCATCTTCAGTACCTTCTGTAAATGCTAACGATGTTGCATCCGGAAGTTCTATTAATTCACAAAATGACGTATTTGATAGTACCGGAGCAAACGGCATAAATAATGGTGGATCTCCTGATCAAGCTTCTAAGCCAAATGGTGTGAACAACAACGAAGCACAATCTCCAGTTTCTTCAGCAAATCCTAACGATGCCACATCTGGAAGCACCATTAATTCACAAAATGTTGTGTCTGTTAGCACTGGAGAAAGCGGTGTGAACAACAATGAAGCACAACCTCCAGTTTCTTCGGCAAATTCTAACGATGCTACGTCTGGAAGTTCCATTAATTCACAAAACGATGTATCTGTTAGCACGGGAGGGAGCGGTGTGAACAACAACGAAGCACAATCTCCAGTTTCTTCGGCAAATCCTAACGATGCTACGTCTGGAAGTTCCATTAATTCACAAAACGATGTATCTGTTAGCCCGGTAGGGAGCGGTGTGAACAACAACGAAGCACAATCTCCAACTTCACCAGCAAATCCTAACGTTGTTGTACCCGAAACTTCCATTAGTTCACAAAATGATGGAGAAAATTTCATTAATAATGGCGTATCTCCAAATCAAGTTTCTGACCCAAGCGCTGTGAACAATAATGAAGTACAATCTCCTGTGCCTTCCGTAAATGCTAATGATGCTACTTCTGGAGGTTCTACTATTCCACAAAATGACGTATCTGATAGCACTGGAGCAAGTGAGGTAAATAATGGTGCTTCTGTAAATCAAGTCTCTGAGCCAAGTGGTGTGAACAACTACGAATCACAATCTCCAGTTTCACCGGCAAGTCCTAACGATGCTTTATCCGGGAGCTCCATTAGTTCTCAAAATGATGCACCTGTCAGCACCGGGGAAAGCGGTGTGAACAACAACGAAGCACAATCTCCAGTTTTGCCGGCAAATCCTAACGATGCTGTATCCGGAAGTTCAATTAATTCGCAAAATGATCAATCTGTTAACACCGACGCAAATGTTATAAATAATAGTGGGTCTCCTAATCAAGTGCCTTATCCGAGCAGTGTAAACAACAACGAAGTACAATCTCCAGTGTCATCAGCAAGTGCTAAGCCTGTATCAAGCAATTCTGAGAGTGCAAATACAGATACAGTTACTGATTCTTCTTTGATTTCTACTAGTGACAATGGAGCTTCAAGCAGCTCATTAGGTATTAATGATAACTTGGCAGGTTCTGGATCAAACTCTGCTGTAAACGTGCTTCCGGCTTCAGGAGACAACACCGTAGTAGATGCAAATAATGTACCATTGTCTAACAATGAACAAGCTGCAATCGTAACTGAAAGTGCTACAACTGACAACAGCTTACCTGAAAATAATTTGGTAACATCCAACCCAGGTAATCTACTACCTGACGTAGTAGCCCCTGAATCAACAACATCAGATGTGATTTTAAATCCAAGTCCCTCAAATACTGTACCGAATGAAATTGAAGCATCAAGTTTAGTGCCTGTTGGCTCCGCTACTGAGAGTAATTTGGGTAATTCCGAAGCAGTTAATATAAATACAAATGAAAGTTCAGCAACCAACTTAGTTCCAGCTGATGTGAATTCTGTAGATCAAATTGGTAACAGCAACCAGTCACCCTCTAACAATCTTCCAACGACCGACATTGATCTATCATCATCATCTGGCATTACGACAGAAACTTTAGGTTTGGCAGGAGTTGTTACAGAAAAGCCAGCTGGTAATGTACAAGTCAATATAAATACAACTCAAACGGGTGAAGGACAGAATACTCAAGTACAGGAGAACACTGATAAATCCAATATAGGATCTGGAAGTAGCCCAAGTAACATCGATGTAACGAGTGCAACAGAACAAAGTGCAACAATCCCAAATGAAGCTACTGAAATTGTAACCATTGAATCCCAGACAGTTGTTGACAACGTTGTTACTGAAAAAGACATATTAACTACATTGGACGTTCAAAATGAACCAAGTACTACACAACAAGATTATACTATACATGAAGTAGGAATCACGGAATCTGTAGCAAATACTCCAGCAGACATTTTGGAAAGCTTTACTCTTGCTAATGAGCCTGGCGCAACAGTGGTTGACATCGTCACCCAGTAATTTAGTAGGACACTATAACACATTATACGTTATAAAAATAATTAGTAAAAAAAGCTGTTGTAAATAGGGACTTATTTAATATATAATTCATTTTGTGTAGAGATATAGCAGAATTTCATATTTATGTAGTTTGTATCCAAAATGCATTTAAATGTACATTATCATGAAAAAAGTTCTTTAGTATAATTTAAATAAATGCCTTTTAAATTTAAAGTTCCTTTTATTCATCTCCTTAATCGGTTTTGTATTATGAAAATATTTAGCAAATTTATAACATTTACTCATTCACGATTTACCAAATTTTCAAACCTTTTCAGCATCATCATTCACCACCAACCCATCATAGGTTTTATCCTTTCTAAGCTTAAAGTTTTGCAAATACGTTATGCAAAAATTTAATACAGGTGTGTTTCAATTAAACAAATGGGTGGTAATACATAAGTAACTTTATTTGCTAATGACTTCTAATATTATTCTACTAACTTTTGGTATTAAAATAGGTATTAAAAGGAATGCATAACAGAGGTAATACTTCAAATAATTAACCTAAAGTGCAAAGTTGTATTATAATTTATTATACGATACATAATTTATATATTTACATTTATTTTACTAAATAGATAGGCTTATACTAATTCATAATAATTCTATTTTATATTAGGTACTGTCGTAGAAAGCTTGTCTACTTATTTTGCGATCTATATAAACTAAGTTGTATGAAATGTCAAATCCAATATTTGTTAGCAGCATTTGGTGGATTCGGATAATTATGTTGGCTTAAAGGATCTGGTACATTAGAAAATGCATATGGGTCGTTCATATACTTGTAATCACTTGGAATTCCAGTAAGCCCCATATTGAGCGAGTTATGGGATGGACTCCAATTAGAAGGTGATGGCTCAACTGGTATTTTTGAGTAGTCTGTAGGAATTTTGGGATATTCATTGCTAGATAATTCCTTATAATCGCTCGCAGTTTTGACATAAGCTTCATCTCTTGGTTCTATAACCTCTTCACCACTAACTTTATCGCTAGCTTCAGATTCCTTGGGCATGTAATTTATGGGCTTATTGTAAATATCACTGTTTGGATATCTTGCATAATCATTTCTTGATGCGGTTGCTTCTAATAATTGACTGTGGGATGCCCCAGACCCAGCACTTACTAAATGGCTAAATGTAGCACCAGATGAACTTGGGAAGTTAGCTGTTTGGAAAGCTTGGTTTAAATGCTGTGATTGAGCCATTAGTTGGTTGTAATTGGTGTATTTTTGATGGTGCCAAGCATCTGGATGTTGGGGGTGGTGTTGTGATAATGGTGGTATGTCTCCTGCTGGATATGGACATGGAATCTGAGGCATTGGCAACGATGAGTAAGATGACAAAGAAGGTGCTGCATTAGAACCCGTATGCTTTCTCAACCTTGCACGTCGGTTGGAGAACCATACCTGCAAATAAAACATTGATGCATGACACAATTTTGATTTTTACAGCAGAGTCTAGTTAGTTTATAAAAAGAAAAGATATCGGAGTATATTATGATTAAATTAAATTTTATGAATGGCATGGATTTGTAAACTAAGAATAATTTGTTATGTAAACTTTTATGTAAGTAAATATTTAATTTTTTTAGACCGGTACCAAATCAATGCGCAACTTTTGCTCATCTTGCATAATTATCACAGTAAGTTTTTCTCTGCATTTTTACATTTTCCATATTAGCTTATTCACTGTGTGATCACGTTTCGGGAGCAATAAAATTAACGATGTATTTTAATTTTATTTTTTAGCTGTGCAGAATTGGAATACGTGATGTGGATTATGTTTTGCTGACTTTCACGACTGTTTTAAGTTTAGATAATTTAATGTTTGAAAATTTAATTATTCACATTCATTTACTTTGCAATAACATTTTGCTTATCAGACGCGTAGTCCTTAAGATAATAAATTGAAGACTTATTTCTTGCAATTTCAATTTATAATATTCACATAATTCACATCATATTCTTTGACAAATCCTATTAATATTATAAATGCGAAAGTTTGTAAGTATGGATGTATGGATGTTTGTTACTCTTTCACGTAAAAACTACTGAACCAATTGCAATGAAATTTGGTACGTAGACAGCTGGATAACTGGAATAACATATAGGCAACTTTTTATTCCGATATTCCTACGGGATACGGACTTACGCGGGTGAAACCGCGGGGCACAGCTAGTGAATGATAAAAAATCTATTACAAACGTAAATTATATACCTGTATTCTTGCTTCGGTCAGTCCTGTTTGTAATGCTAATTCTTCTCTAGTATACACATCTGGGTATTGCGTTCTGTGGAATGCTCTCTCCAATGCGTCGAGTTGTTCCCCAGTAAATGTCGTTCTTGATCGCCGCTGTTTTCGCTTTAAAGTCAGACCCGGTTCTGACTCAATGTCTGACGAATCTGATCCTCGGCCTGTAATATTGTAATAAGCAACATTTTTTAAAGTATATGCAAAACATGCATATTCCTGTTGTTACGCTGTCTATTGTTATGTAATTTTTAAACCAAAATCGACGTCATTTATTATAGTATGATTTTTTCTATAAAGCTATGTACCTGGCTTATTCATTTTTTTAAATATGTCATATTATGAGTACTATATAATATGTATATAGCTCATTAACTGCTAGGCTATATTGTGATCATTGTCTTATCTTATCGCATATAATAGAAAAATTCTATGAATAGTTATATGTTAAAACATGCACGACTCTTATTAGATTAGCTAAGTTAATGAGAAGCCTCGCATAAACAGAATACCTTGAATATGTGCATTACTATATAACAAAACTTTAAGCTCTTTAGAAGTTCGTTCGAGGCTTGCGTATTATGCTACATTAAGATTTTTGTTTTCAAATAGTGAACCTAATTACCCTTTATGTTCTAAGGCTAATACACGAGCATTCAATGGTTTCGATACATGTACTAGTCTATAGTTTTAATCGATTAGGTCTTACGGTCACGTGGCGGCTTAAATCTGTTGGTTTTGTAAATAAAGTGAATAAGGATCTGTGTTTCTTTTCTAGTCTAATAGTTTCCCAACCTTAATAAATTTGAGGAAAACATGGACGATACTATTTTTGGAAAATAATGTAGTTGGTAACATTATGCAGGAAGGTAATGGTTCATAAAACATTCTTTGAGTATGATATGTAGGGTTAAAAAGTTTGTAAACCATGATTATTAAGTGTGTGGTTGAAGCAATTGCAAACTTGTTTCAATGTGTGTCGATCGAAGTACTAGCGCATAGGCTTTATTAATGTACTATCTCACAAAACGAAGGACGACAAAAAAAATAAATGGGCTATAAATCTGCACTACAGTAGAGATCAATAAACTGTCATCTTAATGTAGGGTTATAATTTATTTGATATGTCTCGTAGCGATTTGTCTTCATCTGTTTTTTGAAACACGCGTTATTTATTAACATCGTGTTTTTTACACAAACCCACATCATGTTTTAATTCGCCTAAATCAAAAACCGTCGAGGCTTGCCGGCCCTGCCGGCTCATTTATAAATCGGTAGCGGTATCCTACGGAAACAGATTAAAAAACAGATTCAACAATATGCGGCTTTGCCCTCAAAACCGATTTCAAAAATGCGGCTTATATTAATAGCCCTTTGAAAGAAGTCAAAATTGAATGAAATGAAAAAATAAGGGCCCAATGTTGTAAGGAACACCCAGCGTGGCGGCATCTTTGTCGGCCTCTTTGCCTCACGGTGACATTTTGGCACCATTCAATATTTTGGTGTCGCGATCTGGATTTATGACATAAAACGACAACGCAAATTTTAATGCGTGTTGCACTTTTTGGCTTGCGGTTGTGCTAATTCATGAATTCACGTGAACGGGGACATCATATACATATTAGTCACGTCATAAACATATTATATAAAATCATTTTCATGATCTCTCGTGAAAATGATTTTATATAATATGTTTATGACGTGACTAATTAATTAATTATTTTTAATATTATCTTCAAGAACTATCTGCTGCAGCATTAGAACAGGAAATGTGTTTTAATAAAATAATCTAGCAAGAACAACACCTTCTTGAAATTACAAACAATTGTGGCTAGCTAAAATAACGCATTGAAATAAAACAACGCACATTACTCAAATTCCCTTGCGACTGCGGGACAGAATTATTTAGTCTTTTTAATTTCGACTCAGATTATAAAGTATGAGGCTGAATAACTTACGATTCATGCCTTCGTAAATTTAATCCTCATCGCTTAAATTTAGAGTTCAAGTTTGTTGTTTTCTGGTGGTAAAAAGTTTTATGTCTGAAAAATGCGAGAGGCTTATGGTGATGTAGGAGGTGTGAGAGGGCGAGATTAGCTTTGCCGATTGCCGAAATGTGACCCCGTAAAGCCGACTTCGTTCAAAAGTCATAATTTGGAAGTTGAAAGCGCAGCGACGGCGGTTTAACACCTTCATAATCTGGGCTCATTAAAATCGTCGGCCGGCCTTTGTTTCAGCAGTTTGTTTCGATTTTAACAGATGGCCGGATTAGCACGTCGGTTATGGGGGCGTACGCTCATTTGGCCCTGGTATCCTTTTGTCATGTTCCAGGATTTTAATACCGTCTACAAAATTGATCTTGTTTATGTTTCGAATTGAGGTATTAATTTACTTTGAATGTGAATAGTCTGAAATTAAGAGATGGTTTAGAATATTGATAAATTTGTCATATATTGTAACAGTTTTTTGCGTCACTGGGTTATTTATATGTATTTGTATGTGCTAAATTTCTTAACCTACCTATCCTTTTTTTAAATGACAGGGTTTGAAAGTTAATGACACATTTTTTAACCACAATAATTAATCACTTTAAACATTCCAAGATATTTTTTCTAATCATTATACAAAAACGTATGTGTGGGCACCGTGGAGGTTCTATCATCGTCAACCACATTATCTCATTCTAATGGGTGTTGTTATTAAACAAATGTGATGTTTTATCGCTCTCATCTTTTTCTATTCTTCTGATGCGATGTGAAAGTGTAGCGGGGAGCGTGACGCCATTTGCAAGTATTGTCATTTGTTACAATGTAAATATAAGTTCCGTTTACGCTCTGTTTTAATATGGCGAATATGTTTACTGTTTGTATCTTCCCTTCGTCTGATATCAAATATGTTTCAAATAATTATATGTATAAACAGTTGCAGTGGTTTTATTGTTTGACAATTATGACCATGACCACAGATTATGAAACCCTCTGGTGAAATTATTTTCAATGTAAATATATCAGTATTGATAAATCGTACAAAATGCAATTAGTAAACGAACATGTTTGCGCTTTCTATTAATTGAATAGTGAGTTGCGAAGTGCTTTACAAAAAGTGGAGCAAAGGGAATACCGTAACAGGTACCGGCGAGAGTCAAAGTCGCAATAATTGTAAGTGCATAATGCAACAATGGTACAATCGGCAAAACATGTGGATTGTTGCCGTTTCAGCACTATCGAGACGCGCTGCAGGCGAGCTCGCCGCACTTTGTCGGTCAGTGTCGGCCTGACACACTACACACGCCGACAATAACAAGCCAATATTTCTCGGCGACAATGACGGTACGATTTACGTTGTGTGCGGAAATTGATTTTTTTCGACGTGAGAGCCTTTGACAGGTTGCTTTTGCTATTTTGAAGGGAAGTTGCACAATGCGGCGGTAGGGTTGCCTTTTTGTGTGGCGAACTTCGTTTTTAATGCCTTATAGTTTGGAATATAAAAATCCTGGGTCTAAAACGATTATGGTTAACAATGTGTTTGCTAAAAGCTTTCGTTTTCTTTTTTGATTTCAGAAATATTAGAAACTGTTATTTTAATATATTATAAAATCATTTGTTTAAACTTATACTACTTATTTTCATAAAACTAGGTATACCTAGTTTTATGAAAATTTGCAATTTTGATGATGATGACTAGTATTTATACCCAATAGTACTATTTTCGACATTAATTCAACGATATTCGATTGTGTATTCAACAAATGAGAAATCTAGACA